>NW_022196891.1:5623906-5662216 GCF_008632895.1 Mastomys coucha
AAAAAAAAAAAAAAAAGAATGTAGAACAATTTCTAAACCAAAACTTAAGCAGAAATTGTGTAAATGAGACTGCAAGAGCCAGAGAAACAAAAAGCTGACCATGATATAGTGTCTGGTGTATATGAAAGGGTGCTGCTACACATATTACATATTAGTATGATCACTTAGACTAGTACAGAATCATCATTACCATGCCAATGTAGATCAGGATAATTACATGTTCCCATCCAAAGAAAGAGAGAAAGCAATCAGCTTTCTCCATGGATGAGCTTCCTAATAAGATATCTAATCCCGAATGATCAGTGCTGAATACATACATATGAACAACACTGAATGATCTCAGCATGATATGCATATATGTATATCTATAATCTCAGCATGCTATATATATTTATATGTATATATAAAATCTTATCATATATGTATATACATATACATATGTGTGTATGCATCTGTGTATGTGTATACAATAATTTAGATGAGATATGAAACTGAGAAAGAATATTAGATGGTAGGAGAATAAATTAAAATACAATGTTGTATAGTCAAGGAGCCAATAAATAAAGTGATTCACTGTTTAAAAAACTTGAGATTATATTTCACAGTAAGTTTTCCATATTTTTCTCTCAGGGTCAAGAAAAGGTCACATTAATCTAGAAAGCTTTATAGGAATTTGAAAAAAAATTTGATCCCATTGTCAGAAATAGATATTAAGGAAATGAAGTCATAGCTCCAAATACTAAAACACCCTATCAGATTCTACCTACTTAATAGAGAATACAGCTTGATGCAACAAAGAGTGATGTAGAAAACAGATTAATCAATTGCATTTTATAAAACATTAATAACTTCTTTATGTCTGTGTGACAGTTATAACAGACATGTATGATAGACATAGTTACAAGAATGAGTTGGTAAACTACACTTTAAGAAAATTTAGTATCACTTTTAATGCAGTATCTTGAACACGTAATTAACTAAAAACGTTCAAAAAAGAAAAAGAATTATTAATATTAGGAGCAAAATATGAGTTTTATGGGTGAATGTTGGATTTGTCTCACAGTTCCAGATTTCAGTCCACCAGGGGCAGAAGGAACTTGAAGCAGATCGTCTCATTACATGTACAGTAAAGAGCAGATTGCCCTGAAGAATACATGCAAGCTTGTTCTCAGCTCACTTCTACACTCTTAGACAATGCAGTCTCCCCAACCTGTGGAATGTCACGATGTACAGAGGGCAGGTATTCCTAGTTCAATTAACATAATCACTATACACCTCCTCACAGAGGTCAAACTCTAATCTAGACAGACAATGCCTCACTAAGGCTTTCTTCCCATTTGATTCTACATTATGTAGCTTTAACAATTAAACCATCACAGTGCTGTTGGACAGCCAAATCTGAAGGCCAACACATTCAGGATCACAGTGGTTCACCTGTCTCCAGCTCACAGATGGCCAGATGCTGGCGGCCCTGTCAGGATGATGTGGGATCGGCTGGAGTTGACACTACTCTGCAGGTTAGTTTCCAGTACATTCTGTCTCTCAATCCACCCATCAGTCATGCTGTCATTGTTGCTGCCCTGGAGCTGCACTACTCTAATTTTTCACAGTTTGTTTACATCCCAAACACTGTCACTCTGGATTCCTCTCACTGAATTCCTTCCTCCACTCTTCTTCCCCTTCTCTTCTGAGAGAGTGGGTTCCCCTGGGTATCCCCCTAGCCTGGCACATCAACTCTCTGCAGAATAGGCACATCCTCTCCCACTGAAGCAGGACAAGGTAGCCCTGTTGGGGAACAGATTCTACACTTTACAGGTTTAGGGGCAGCCTCCTGCTCCAGTTGCTGGGGGACACACATGGAAAGCAAGCAGCATGCCTGTTACATATGGGTCAGGGACATGGGTCCAGCCCTTGTATATTTTTTGTTTGGTAGCTCAATCTCTGAGAACCCCCAAGGTTCCAGGTTATTTTACGCTGTTGGTTTTCTAGTTCCAGCCATTGGACTGAAAAATTCACGAGGTTTGTTTTTAATACACAGATAATATCTCACTGTGTAAATGAACCATATTTCCTTTACCCATTCTTTGGATAAAGATGCTGGACATCTGGCTTGTTTACAGCTTCTGGGTATTACAAATAGAGTTACTAAGAACTTAGTGCAAAACACGCCCTTGTTGCATGGTGGAACACATTTTGGTTCTATTCCCAGTACCAGTATAACTGGAACTTAAGGTAGAACTATTTCCTATTTTCTGAGAAATTGTGCTATAGATTTCCAGAATACAAGTTTGCAGATCCACCAACAATGGAATAATATTCCTTTTCCTCCATATGCTTGCCAGCATTTACTGTAGCTTGAGGTTTTCTTGTTTTTTTTTTTGTTTTTTTTTTTTATCTTACCCATTATGATGTGTATAAGATGGAATCTCATTGTCATCTTGATATGTATTTTTAAGATAAAGATGTTGAACTTTTCTTTAAGTGCTTCTCTGCCATTTCAGATTCTTCTATTAAGAATCCTCTGTTTAGCACTGTACCTCATTTTTTTAATTGGGTTATTTGAGTTGGTGTCTAATTTCTTCATTTTCTTTCTTTGTTTCTTTCTTTCTTTCTTTCTTTCTTTCTTTCTTTCTTTCTTTTTCTGTAATGTCTTTGGGTAAGAGGTTCTGTAGATATCTGTTAGATCCATTTGGTCCATAACATATGTTACTTTTATTGTTTCTATTTTCAGCTTCTGTTTTGATGTTCTGTCCATTGCTAAGAATGTGATATAGAAGTTCCCACTATTTTTATGTGGGGTTCAATGTGTGATTTCAGCTTCAGTAAAGGTTCTTTTTTCTTTTGGTGGCCTGACATTTGAGGCATATATGTTAAGCATTGAAAAATCATCTTGGTGGATTTTTTCTTTGATAAATATGAAGTTCATTTTATTTTCTCTTTTGCTTACTTTTGGTTGAAATTCTATTTTATTAGATATTACAATGGCTTCTCCAACTTTTTCTTGTTTCTTTGGCTTGGAAAACTCTTTTCCAGACTTGTAGTCTGAGGTAGTGCCTATCTTTGAAGCTGAGGTGTGTTTCTTGCATGCAGCTAAATGATGGATTTAGCCTGTATCTTGTTATTGATGAATTGAAACCATTGATGTAGAGAGATAGTAATGACTAATGATAGTTCCTGTTATTTTGATATTGGTAGTGGTATTGTGTGTAACTGATTTTCTTTTTATTGTGCTCTGAGATAATTTAATTTCTTGTATTTTCTTGGTTGTAGTCACCCACCTTTTGTTAGATTTCCTTCTAGTGTCCTCTATAGGACTGGATTAGGAAAAAGGCATTGTTGAAATTTCATTTTGCCCTGGAATATTTTGGTTTCTCTGGTTGTGGTGATTGAGAGTTTTACTGGATATACTAGCTTCGGCTGACTTCTGTTATTTCTTAAGGTCTGCAAGACATCTATCCAGTCCCTTCTGGCTTCTAGATTCTCTGTTTCAAAATCAGGTGTAATTCTTATAGGTCTGCCTTTGTGTGTTACTTGGCCTTTTCGTCTTGCAGCTCTTAATATTCTTTCTTTGTTCTGTTTTTTTACCTTTGGTGTTTTATTATGTGGTGGGTGGATTTTTTCTGGTAGTCCAATCTATGTAGCATTCTGTAAGCTTCTTGTATATTTATAACCATCAATTTATATAAACATATATATTATATTACTTAAGGGACATTTTCTTCTATGACATCATGGAAAATGTTTTCTGGTTCTTCTATTCCTATTATTCTTATATTTGGTCTTTACATAGTGCCCCAGATATGCTGAATGGCATTTCTATTTCTTCAATGCTATCTTCTATGCCTGAGATTCTTCCATCTGCTTATTCTGTTGGCTATGCTTTTTTTTTTTGTTCTTTTTCACAGTTTTTCCATCTCCAGGGTTGCCTCTATTTGTGTTTTCTTTATTGCTTCTATTTAAATTTTTAGATCTTGGACTTTTTATTGATTTCTTTCTCTCGTTTAATTGTGTTTTTTCTGTATTTCTTTAAGGAATATATCTGGCTTCTATTTAAAGACCTTTATTATCTTCATGAGATGAGATTTAAGGTATTGCTTTCCAGGTGTGCTTTTTGGCTTGGCTAATTGTAGTAGGAGAGCTGGGTTCTGATGATGCCATATTGCACTAACTTCTGTTGATTATGTTCTTGCAGTTGCTTTTCAACATCTGTTTGTGTCTGGTATTGAGTGGCCTGGTAATCAATAGGAGTTGCAGGCCACCCAGACTGGTTGTTTTGGATAACTGAAGGCCTCCCCAAAAGGCAGTCAAAGTCGTGGGCTGGGATGTCATATGCAGATACACAATTAATTGCAGGTGAAAGTGTGGACAGGAAGGAAGATGGAGCTCTGATAGGGTAGGACAGAGCTAATGGCTTCTGGGAATGCTGGGGTCCCAGCTGAAAGGGAAATTGGAACATGGGTTTGTCACCTGGGTATCTTCATTTTGAGGATGTCTCCTGGGAGGCAGGTGAACCCGTGGGATGAGGAATGGTTTCCAACCAAATAACCTAATAGGAGATTCCTGGAAGAGATTTACATATTATGTAAAAGATCCTTGAACAAATAGAGAACATAAATGTATAGAGCTTCATACATGTGCACTGCACATGTGAACTGTACTCATACATGTGCACTATAAAAGCTTAAATATAAATCACTGAGCATGTTATGTGTAGGTAAGAATGTGGAAAAGTGGGACCTGTTAGGAATTGCTTGTTATGTAAAATTGTATAATTACTTGGAAATCAAAGTGACATTTCCTTAAAGAAATAATTTCTACATATCTACAGGATTCTAATTTTAGTATTCCTTCTAGGTTCCAAAAAACAGTTAGATGGCAACAGCCAGGTCAGCCTGACTTGTTATAAAAGGGAATGTTTGGCCTCTTTGCTCTCTCTGATCTTTTCCTCTCTTTGACCCCTTTCTCTTTCTTCCTCCCTTTCCTTTCCCTTCCCTCTCACTCCATATGTTCCCATCTCTCTCTCTCCCCCTCTCTGTCTCTGTCTCTGTCTCTCTCTCCTCTCTGATTCTACTCCCTTTTCACGTCTCCTCATATCCCCAAATATACTCTGTTCTATATTGGACCTGTCATATGGCTGATATAGGATTGGGAGTGGGGCAATGCCTCAGCATGGACCTTCTGAGAAACCCATCCAACCTCACCATACCTCAATTTACAAAACATAATCTTGGCTTTACAAATCATATCACTTATACTATATATGTGTTTGAATGAGGAAAGTAAAACATGTTTCATCAATGATTCCACACATATTTTTATAGCAGCCTTAACTAGAAATAACAAAACATCCATTACCAAGGGAGTAAATAAGCATATTCTAATTTGCATGTGTGGCAAGAATTTCTCACTGGTTAATAGATCTACTATTCTGGTATAACCAAGTTTGGCTTCCAACATCCATACTCTGCTGAAGTTTGGTGGTTTGGAACCTTCTGATCTTTGTGGGTATTGCTTACTCATTGTGCAGGCACACAAATACACCTATATTTAAAAAATTAATGAAATAAGAGAAATTCCACAGTTACCCCTAAATGGCCAGAATATATCACATAAAATTTATACTTTTAAGTAGCAACAGACAATTAAATATTCACGTAATTCTACAATAATGCTTTGTAAAAAAAAATGATTCCATGCATCATTCATTTTGATGCTTCAGGTCTTTAGGTTCATTGTCAGTTGGGCATATCATGAGAATATAGATCCCATGAATTTGAACAAATGACACTAGCTCATGCAATATCACTACCTGCTTACTTTGAGTTTAATATTTAGTTGTTTAAAACAAGTGAATGAATCAAGAACACCATCAGTGTCCTGGAGGAATATTTTCCACCAGAGACCCCTGTAAAGTATATCAGTGTTTATCAAACTTAAACGTAGAATCAACTGTTATATTCATGTTGACATAATTTCTAACAAATCAACAAAAGTGTATCTACTCTGTTATGCTTAATGTACTTAAACGTTAAAACCTTTTCAAATATTTCCTGGAAAGTCAATGTAATGAAATATACTTCATTATTACAATGTAATAATCGTACACAAGTCATTGTGTTTTCATTTAAATGCAGAAATTTTATACATTTTAAATTTCTTTTCAATTAAAATATAATTAAAGAACTCCCTTTCTTTTCTTCACTTTAACTCCTCCCATTTATCCTATCTTCCTATCAAAATGATGGCCTCATTTTTTTGAAAGTACTATACACAGAGAAAATGCATTATACATGAAACTGTACAGATACATAGGAGGAAAGGAGAGAGGGAGAAAGAGAGAAAGATTGAGAAAGAGGCAGAGACAGGAGAGAAATATACATCTGCAGAGTACATTTCTGTTGTTAATGCATATATAATTCTGGGATAACCACTTTGTAGCAGACAGTTAGTTAGAGGGCTTGCCTCTGGGATATCAGCCACAAAATGTTTGCTGTTCCTTGTCTAAAGGTTAGACTTTAAGATGTTCTCTTTTCTTTGTTATTATGTCTGTCGATGTTATTATTCTTCAAGCCCTGTTCAGGCTACCATTTCTAGGATACAAACTCACATAAGACACGTCCTTCAATCTTCCCTTTTTCTTTTACAGATAATAATATTCTATTTTAAGTGGTGACTTTAAACCATTTTGTTAGGAATAATACATCCCAATTCTGATACATATTTTATATACATTAAATGTCTGCTCATTATTTAAAAATAATATTAATACCACTGTTTTGAAACTGGAATATTTATTCTCGCTCTTTTTACTACATGGTATAGAAGAAGTTACTGACTCTGATAAGTCTATTTCTTTAAAAGACTACAGGAAAATAGAGATAGTGATTGTAATACAAGAAACCTTATAAAAATTAATTGAAATGACATGAATAGCATAATATAAAGTATCACTTATTTTTAATACATGTTCTTTTTCTCATTGAAATTGTTACCTTTGTCGTCAAAAAAAAAGTGTGTATTTAGTCTCAAGAATAGATATTGCTATTGACCATTCTCCCTGGAGGCTAAACACTGATGTTCAGTCAATGATTTTAACAAACAAACAAATATCCCCTATGTGGATAATAAGCAGAAACAGTATAAAAATTTTATAATATAATTCTGAAAAATAGGACAGAGGAAATTATTTGGATGAAAGCTGTGAATATAGTTGATATAGCAACTCACTAGCTCTTTTAATTGATTTAAACTGTATTTAATATCCTTCCATAGCTCTAAGATAAATTTAGTACTAAAATTTTCTTATTACATATTTATAATTGATAACAAATAGTAGTGGTATGATATCACAAAACATCTTAATATTAGGGAGAAGAAATGTGACAATACCTAGCTAGTGGAATTTTAGTTATTTTTGATGGGAATTTTTAGATGGCTATATTTAACCATTGATCTAACTATATAAAGTACTTTATTATAATGAATTTTCAAACAGTATAGCAATGCAACTACTTGCTTGAGTATAACCATCGAGAGACCAAAACTTCTGGTTTATACTCTATCTTAGAGAACCTGACCTAAGGTCAAATTCAAGCTAACTAACAAATGACATCTAGCAGCATTTTCCAGGTTATGTCCCCACTCCAGCAAGACCTGCATCTAACACCAGATATCAGGTTATTCCTCAACAAATCTATACCTCAAGGTTACAAGCCTTGCCTGCATACTTTCCTTCCCAATAACCACCAATCAGGAGAAAACAGAAATTACATTTATGGTTTGCCACCCAGCACAGCACTGTTCAATTAGTTAAAGGATATAATGACCCCAAGTCAGATGTGTACCATGTCTTCTTGCCTTTATAAATGCTTCTCTGAAAATGAGCTCAGGGCTCCCTCCTGTTCTCCTGTGTCAGAGATGGTGGTATGGCCCAAGTTTGAGCTTACATAAAGAGACTCTAATGTGATTACATCTGAATCTACTCCTTAATGGTGTTTTGAGGGTTCATTAACATTTCCTGGCACAATGCCATAAAGTCATGTCTTTTCAGTAAAATATTGAAAATTTACAGCACATATTTGAATGAGCATTAGATATCTCTGATCGATAAATCATTTGCTATATTTTTTTCCATATTATCTTAGGGTTTTACTGCTGTGATCAGACACCATGACCAAGGCAAGTCTTATATAGACATTTAATTGGGGCTGGTTTATAGGTTCAGAGGTTCAGTCTTTTATCATCAAAGAAAGAGCATGGCAGCATCCAGACAGGTATGGTGAGGGTAGAGTTGAAAGCTCAACTTCTTCATCTGAAGGCTGCTAATGAAACACTGGTTTCCAGGCAGCTAGGGTGAGGGGTTTAAGCCCACACTCACAGTGATACACCAACTCAAAAAAGATCACTCTGGGCCAAGCATATATAAACCATCACAATACTAAATGAGATTCTATCATTGTATGAAAACAATGATACATGTGAGGGCCAGGAAGAATTTTGTCAGGTTCGGATAGCCCTTTGACAACTCAGAATTGTGCCAGAAAGAGACAAACTGTTGCTCTAAAATTGGTGATTATTTTTTATTTACCTGCTTCTAGTTGATGACAGCTCTGTTCACAATCACCTATATACGTATCTATCAATTAATCATTCAACCAACCAATCAATCATCCAACCAATCAAGCTAGGTATCATCAGTGTAGCAATCTACATACCCATCTACTATCTATCCATCTATTAATCAAACATGTATCAGTCAATCTTTCCACTTGCCATCCACCTATCATTCATTATTCATCTACCTATCATTTACTATTTGTATATTTCTCATCTATTTATCCACATCTATTTATTTACCAATGTGTCTATCATTTGTTTATCTATCATATATATATATATGTATCATTTGTCATTACCAATCAATCTTTTCATGTATCTACCTATCAATCTATCTATCTATCTATCTATCTATCTATCTATCTATCTATCTATCTATCTATGGTTTTCATGCTGATGTGGACTCCAGGCTTATTAATGCTAAGAAACACTCTGAAATGAACCATATTTCAGCCTTCACCCTTTCTTTTTTATTATTATAATGGTTCTTTTTTTCTTTATAGATCATAAACAGAGTGACAAACACATTATTTGTGCTATCTTTGTGTATGCAAACCATCCCAAGACATCCTGGGCTGCTTATTATCACCATTTAACCTAAAATAGTACTGAGACACAAAGGAATCAGGTAACTAAGCCACACATCTATGAGCTTAACAGAGAAGGATGTTCACCAGCTCTGATTGCCTCTATGCATAATTTATCGTGATCTTTTTATTGAGATATTATTACAAGTCACTGATTCAGCTGATTGATTCATTTAATGCTTGTTGAGTAGTTGATATTACTTTCTCAACTGGCTATGCAGTCTCTTCATTTTTATGAGAAATAAAACAACATTTAGCCATGACAGACGGGACTGGCAAAATTTATGTCTAAAGAAAAGCTTCCGTAAGTGCCTGTCCTTGAAATGTGTGGCCTTCCATTGGATCGTAGTCATCCAGATGTTTGCTGGAAGCTATTTTAAGAATGAATACCTTTTGGAAAATATCTGTTTCCTAGGGATTTTCTTAAAGTTCTAATATCAGCTACTCTATAGAAAAATGGAACTTTTTTTCTGTAGTAACTACTTTAACTGTCTCATCTTGTGATTCAACAGTGTGAAATTGTTGGTTTTAAATTGTTTGGTCTTAAATCTGTCCACCACGAATTCCTGTGTTGAATATCTGACTCCAGTATGATTGTAACTGGGGGTGGTCACATTTTGGAAGTTATTAGGTTAGGAATAGCATGTAAATAGGGTAAGTAGTACTCTTATCATAGCTGTGTCTTCCTCACTTGGGAGCCTCATACAAGTGATTTTTCATACTTGTCTCTTTGTCAAACTCTTTCATTTATATGTGACAAATAGGGTTATAGACTATGATGTATGTGACTATAGGTAAGGTTTAGCCTGTGTTATTGTGCATAGCATGTACTCAATAAAAGTTTTTTTTATTTAGATTAAACAATCCTCAAAATATCTTTGGATAAAAAGGTAACAGGAGTATGGGAATAGAGAGTCTTCATATACTGGACTAAGAGAGATCTTTTCATGATGAACAAAACCTGATTGTTTGGTTTTAAAATGAAATTAAGGTTAAACCACAGGTAAAACCAAAAACAATAACAACAAAATACAACAAAACTTCTGATATTTATTTTACATAATATGATTTTTATTTTGGCTTAATTTTTACCAGAGAATGAAGATATACCTAAGAGATATATGCTGAGATTCTCAGTAAGGGGCATGTTCCAGAGAAAGTAAGCTGAAGTAGGAAGATTGATCTTGAATGTTTGCAAGCCACATCCTATGGGCAGGATCTTAAATTGAATAAAAAGTAAAAAGTGTTTTAATTCATTGTTATCTATTTCTTGATTGTAGATACAAGTATCCAGCTAGTATCACCACATCTTCCTTAACACAATGAAATGTACATTTTAACTGTCAACTGAAATATACCCTCTCTTTTTTCAGCTGCTTTTTATCAGACAGGCTGCTATAGTACTTATCTGTTAATTATTACGGTATTTGGATCTAACTGCTAATCAATTGAGAATATTTATTGTATTTTTATTTCATTCTCTCTCACTCTCTCTCTCTCTACATATATATATATGTATATATATGTATATATAATATATGCAAATAATAATAAAATAAAATATTTAAGGGAAGATAAATTGAAAAAAGGCAAATAAATAATCCAGTGAATTAATGTGAAACCAATTTCCAAAATGCTCACTCCACATATAAAAATTATGTTCTAGACATTGATTTTTATGTCCTGAAATATTGTTGGACCCACTTACATTTGCAGAAAAATACAAATCAAGAAGGTTTTCCACATCTTTGTCCAAGTTTTTGGTCGTCACATTTAACAGAGTTGTGGTCAAAATGAAGAATATATAATATAGTCCAACTATAACTAACTATAAAATTAGGCATGAAGATTACTTCCTAATTGTAGAATTTCTACTCA
This sequence comes from Mastomys coucha, assembly GCF_008632895.1. Taxonomy (NCBI): domain Eukaryota; kingdom Metazoa; phylum Chordata; class Mammalia; order Rodentia; family Muridae; genus Mastomys; species Mastomys coucha. The sequence continues at coordinate 5,634,988 of NW_022196891.1, forward strand.
CTTTTTAGCTTCTGGATTTGTGCACACAGAGTCATCTATTGTATAAGCCAGTTCTGTTTCCACTGTCTCTAAGTTATTTCCCAGGTGATAATGTACATCATACAAATAATGCATTTTAGATACATCCCTTCTGAGGATTTATACTCTGTATAGTTGCCAGGAGAAATGTTAGTATGCTTATGTTTGTATTTTTACTCATTTGACTTAAGAAATCCACACTCATTGAAGATGTAACAACTTTTTCTCAACAGAAGAATGCTAGTGACATTTTCAGAATTTGAAAATTCAACTAAAACACATTCAAGTGAGGATTGTATGAGTTCAAATTATTTATTAGAAAAGGTCAAAGAGCAAGAACAAAATCTGATGCATTGTAATATCATGTTCATATTTTCATGGGAACTAAACTTGTATTTGTTGAAAAGTTTACTAAAATGTTTGTCTTGAAATAGAAATAATATTGCAAGTTTGCATTTTTTATGATTCCCCAAACTTTGAAATATTGTGATCCTCTTGGTATCTTAAAGACCTCCATTAATGTTAACAAAATTTAATGTTTTCCTTTACATTCAGGATGCCAAAGATATACATGCTTCCTAAAGTTTTATGTATTCCCAAGTCCTCTTATTATTATTGATTTCCTGGAATATAGAAGAACACTTTAATTTCTTGCATGCTATAAATATAATATACAAAAATATATGTGTTGCTCTTGGACAGGATCAGTTATACGTCAGAAGGTTTGATAATGAGTTCTCAGACCATATCTGTAAGAAAAATTCTGAGCACAGCATTCCATTGACACAGAGCATGGAGAGAAAAAGCTCTATTTCAAGGAAAGAGACCAGAGAGACTTGAAGACAGCACTGCAGACCTACTTAAGGAGCCAGTGTTCCATGGTAGAGAGATTACATCCTTTGGAATGAGATAAATTTCCAGTCAATTCCCAACTCTGTCACTTTTCAGCTCTGTGGATGTGAGCAAATTACTTAGTGGTTGTGAAGTTCAATTTTCTCATTTATAAAGTGTGATTAATAATGGCAGCCTCCTAGGAATTATATAAAGGCTAAATGAGAAATTCTGTGTAAATCCCTTAGCTCAATGCTGGGCACATGTAAATAAATTAATTAGGTCACAGGATGAACCGTTATGACAGATATATTGAAAAATATAGTACCTGAAACAGACAACTGTGAATTACTATTTCATGAGACAGCATAGTGAAAGAGGAGTCTAGGGGAATCTATAGCTCTGTCCAGGAGGTAACTCAAGGACAAATACAGGTTCCTTTTATATGATTAGTCCACAGCTACAACTTCAAGTCTTATATTGCCTGCAGGTTTGATGCTGCCTCATGAATGATATTAGTCAATGTACCAGCAATAAAGATAGAATGCAACCCAGTGGCACATTTTCAATGAGTCTGATTGGAGTACGGTATAAAGCAGTTAGAGCAGGGTCAACGTAAACCAAAGGAGTTGATTAAAATACATAGACTGGATGTAGAGACTGAACTATGAATAAACCTACTATAATAAAAGAAAGTTAGTGTCTGGAATATGTGGATCTATAGGGAGTTATGACAGTAGCTTTATGATGCTTTCGAAGTATGATAACCTTGGAATGGAAATATCAGTTGTGGAGTATGTGACTACAGTCTTTTCCTTTCTCACCTCATCTAGAGTGACCTTTGAATATAGCCTGGGGAGTGTATGCTGCATCCCTTGGGTGAGTGTGCTTGACTATGTAGAATTTGACTTCTTAGGTCTATTAAGTGAAAATATATTGTTTAAGAGGATTGCATGGTAATTCGCAGGTATATTACAGCTTAAAAATTATAGTTAAGACCTGTATTTGATTTTTTATTTTATAATACCTATTGTATTTTGTGGCAAGAAAATCAGTTATCTGTATTTGAGGAATACATGTTTCTGTGCTTTCATTACTGAGATGGATCCCAGAGTCTTCAGCCTGCTTAAAATGTGACTACAGCTGTGGTATGGCTATCTGACAGTGGGTAGAGAAGGCCATCCCTCTTCTTTGAATGGCTTTCTTCCTTAGTATCACATATTTCATTTAAGCATTTGGAATGAAATATCCTTAAGCATGTCAAATATCTCTGTCATGGGCTCAGAAATCCATTTCTTGGGAGTTGGGATTGTTTATCTATTACTAAAATTGATGGTCAAAGTCCTTTGAATGCCAAGCCAACCATATGGATAGTTTTCAGCACTTTATTCCCATGACCATCATTGGTACTCATATTTTTCTTTCCATAATTTATTTTTTTATTCACTTTATGTCCATCCCAATTTCAGTCCCCTTGCTTTTCTTCTTCCACCCTTTCAAATTGTCCTTTAATACCTTCTCCCCTTCTCCTCAGAGAAGTGGTACACCTCCCACCTTGGGTACCATTCAACCTGGAGACATCTAGTACCAGCAGAACTAAGCACATTCTCTCCCAACCAGGAAGTTTAGGTAGAGGAAGGAAATCCAACAACAAACAACAGAGTCAGAGACAGTGCCTGCTCTCATTCTTAGGTGACCCAAATGAAGACCAAGATGCACATCAGCTGCAAATATGTAAGGAGCCAGGGTCTAGCCCTGCATGGTTATTTGTTTGGTTCATTATTCAGTCTCTGTGAGCCCTCACTGGTGAAGGTAAGTTGACTCTGAAGGTCTTCTTGTGGTGTCTCTTATTCCTTCAGTTCAGTAAATTTTATCCCCAACTCTTCTACAATAGTTTCTGTGCTCCCCCTGATGTTTAGCTCTGGTCACCTGTATCTGGTTCCCTCTGCTGTTGGATGTAACTGTTCAGGAGACAATTATACTAGGTTCCTGTCTGCAAACATATAAGCGTATCAATAAGTGGCAGGGCTTGGCTCTCTCCCATGGGATAGGTCAAAAGTTGGGCCATGTGTTGATTGGCTCTTCCCTCAGACTCAGCTACACTCTTGTCACTTTGTATCTTGTAGGCAAGGCAAATTTTGGATTGAAGGTTTTTTGAGTGGGTGAATGTCCCCCTCCTTCCACTGGAATTCCTGCCTGGATACAGGAGGTAGACGCTTCAGTCTCCATATCCCCTACTAGTAGGAATTTCAGCTAGCATCAGCTCTATAGATTCTCCGTAGCATCTCCCCTTCCATATCTCCAGCTAGTCACAGAGATGCTGTCCACCAATTTCTCTTCTCATTCTTAGCCATTTCCCACACCCCCACCTCCTCAAACAATGCCTGATTGCCAGCCACATCTTCAACCCCTCTACCACCAAGGTCCCTTTCTCTATCCATCTCTTATATCTGTTTTGTTTCCCTTTCTAAGCGATATTCAGACATCCTCCCATGGGCCCTCATTTATACCCGTGTGTGTGTGTGTCTGTGTGTGTGTGTGTGTGTGTGTGTGTGTGTGTGTGTGTGTTGTAGGATATACATTCTATACTTTATGCCTAATGACCACTTATAAGTGAGTGTGTACTATATGTGTCTTTCTGGATCTGGTTTACCTCATTTAGGATATTATTGATATTGATAGCTGAATAATATTACATTGTGAAGATGTTCTACATTTATTCATCCATTCTTCAGTTGAGGGACCTCTAGGTTGCTTCTAGTTTCTAGTTATTATGAATAAGGATGCTAAAGTTGATCGAGTGTCCCCAGGTATACTGGGGTGTCTTTTGACTCTATGCCCAGGAATGGTATAGGTAGATCATGAGGTAGAACTATTCTCAATTTTTTGAGAAACACTCAGATTGTTTTCCAAAGTGCTAGAAGAAGTTTGCACTCCATCAGCAATGGAAGAGTGTTTCTCTTGCTCCATATTCTCACCAGCATGAGCTATCACTTGAATTTTCACCTTAGTCATTCTGATAGGTGTAAGATGGAATCTCAGAGTTGTTTTGATTTGCATTTCCGGGGCTGTTGTATACTTCTTCAAATATTTCTTGGTCATTTAAGATTTCTCATTGAGAATTCTCTTAGTTTTGCTACTGATTTTAAGTGTTACTAACTTGTCTCTGGATTGCAGAGACCCACTCCTCTTCCTTATCTCAGTAGTTATGTTGAATATGATAAAAGAACTGACCCTGAAGCTTTGAAAATACTGCTTATTCTAGCATAATGGCTTCTTTGAATATTATGTTAAAGAAAATTATTTTATTGTCCCTCCTTTGGTTATGACTTAATCCATCTTAATTTTCACATAATAGATCCATGCCCTATACATGACCTTCCTCTAGAGTGTGCCAAAATAGGGTTGATATTTAAACCTCACTGACATTATGCCAAGCGATTAATATTTTCACAGAATCTAAGTATGTTTGACCTGGGCTCAACTCCTGAAGTATAGAACTCTGAACAAGGACATCTATGCCTTGTCATTATGTCTTATAGGCTTTTTCACACATCTTTAGAATTCAACTTCATTCACAATTATTAGGTTTGTATTGATCAAATGTGACAGTGTTGCATAATTCGTCCTATAAATAGATTTTTTACTGCCAGGAATTATACTTTTATATCAGCTAAAGTCTAGAAAGACATACATACTTTGAAAAAATAAAAGTTTGTCAATTTGGACTCTGGGAGAAGTTGAGGCACTAGAATTTTTAATTTAGTTCATAAGTAACTTCCAGTTTTTGCAGACAAAATAGGCAGAAAGCTTATGCTAGAAAAGGAAACATCACAATAGCCTATTGTTTTGTTTCTCATTTTTAAATGTTCCATTTCCAATATAGCAGTTCCATCTGTCACCATTAGTTTACTTATTAGCATTTTTCATTTTATCAAGATAGTTATTTAATTAAGACTGTGATTCTGGAATTCAAAGCAGTTGATTCTGAACTAAAACTCTAAATGACGATCCACACATATTTTTTTCAAGGTTTTTCAAAACCAATTGTGAATATTATATAAGTACTATTTATGCACTATTTCAACCCTTTCATCTCCCCCTGCAACTCCCTCCATATGCACCAGTCCATCTCAAAATCATGATCTCTTCATTTTTCAATAATTATGGTTATATATGTGCCTACATAAGCACTTATATTATATATAAGTACACCCTGATGAGTTCGTCTTCTGTTACTTATGTATGTCCATGTTTAGCACTGATCATTTAGTATTAGATATCCTATTATGTCACTGATCCCTCAAAAAGATTAAAACTCCCAAACTTAGCAGTCATCATTAATTCAATATAACTGTTCATCAAGAGTGGGATTTAGGAGATTTTCTTCCTTCACATTGTCATAGCAATTGATGATATCATTATGCAGGTCTTGTTTACTTAAGCATGTTGTTGGGATTTTATATGTGCAGTTTCCTTCATTTAGAAGGCAAAATCTTATATCAAATGCCAGTCCTCTGACTATTACAATCTTTACTCCCAATCTTCCATAATATCCCATGATACCATCTGTGTTGTGGATGCATTATTGGGTATTGGGTACACCCATAACCTTATTCTCTGTGTTTTGGACAGTAGTAGTTTTCTGTAATAGTCTCTTCTGCTGCAAGAATTTTGTTTGATTAAAAGTGAGAGCTGCACACTTGCCAAATGTATGAGGTAACCTAATCTATAAACTTAAAGAACTATTTCTAGTTAGGTGTGGTTGCTATTGAATTTAAACTTGTGAGGCCGACTGAGGTGGCCCTCTGAAGTCTAGGTCACTCGGGTGAGTTTCAGGACAACTGAGGCTATGTAGTAAGGTCCTGTCTCCCCAAAATACAGAAATAAGAATATAGCCTTACAGAAGAGAACTCAGGTTCTGGATGTTAATGTATCTAGAAAATCTCATACAGTTGTCAAATTTGTGAAGTCCGGAACTCTCCTAAGCAGAACCTGAAATACAAACCAGTAATTCAACAGAGAAAAAATGTGGAGTAAATTGAATTTAAGAAATTTTTTATCTGTTTATTAATCCCATGACTGAGTCTTTGAGAAGATAAAAATATACGCAGATAGATAAAGTATTTAAAAATTTTAATATGAATATATCAATTATTTCTTTTATTCTGCGGTCAAGTTCTAGGTTTAGGGTTACGCCATCTGCATAGAAGACTGAGAAGTATAGATTCTTTTTTTATTTTATAAATTAATTTATTTTTTACACTCCACATTCCATTCTCTGTCCCACCAATCCATCCTCCACATCCCACACCTCCTCCTCAAGCCCCCTGTTGCCCCATGGATGCTCCCATCCCCCTCGCCACTTGACCCCTAAACTCCCCGGGGCCTCCAGTCTCTTGAGGGTTAGGTGCATCATCTCTAAATGAACACAGACCCAAAAGTCCTCTACCGTATGTGTGTTGGGGTCATCCTATCAGCTGGTGGATGCTGTCTGTTTGGTGGTCCAGTGTTTGGGAGATCATGGGGGTCTAAATTAATTGAGACTGCTGGTCCTCTTACAGGATCATCCTTCTCCTCAGCTTCTTTCAGCCTTCCCTAATTCAACAACAGGGTTCAGCTGCTTCTGTCCATTGGTTTGGTGCAAATATCTGCATCTGACTCTTTCAGTTGCTTCTTGGGTCTTTCAGAGGGCAGTCATGATAGGTCCCTTTTTATGAGTGCTCCATAGCCTCAGTAATAGTGTAAGACCTTGTGATCTTCCCTTGAGCTGGATCCCACTTGGGCCAGTTGCTGGACCTTCTTTTCCTCAGGCACCTCTCTGTTTCCATCCCTGTAATTCTTTCAGACTGGAACAATTATGGGTCAGATATGTGACTGTGGGATGGCAATGTCCTCCTGCTGGAGGTGGGCTCTATAAGTTCCCTCTTCCTACTATCAGGCATTTCATCTAAAACCCCTCCCTTTGATTCTGAGAGTCTCTTATCTCCTAGGTCTCTGGTGCATTCTTAAGGTTCCCCCAACCTCCTATTTTCTCAGGTTTCCTGTCTCCATTCTTTTTGCTGGCCCTCAGGGTTTCAGTCCTCTTACCTCACCCAGTACTAGATCAGGTTCCACTCCATCCCTCCTGTCCCTCTCAAGTCCCTCCCTTCTTGACCATCTGTGATTGCTTTCTTCTCTCTCCCGAGTGGGGCTGAGGCATCCTCACTTGGGCACTTTAGCTTGTTGACCTTTTTGAGTTCTGTAAACTGTATCTTGGGTAATTTGTACTTTTATTTTTCTAATATTCACTTATTATTGAGTACATACCATATACTTCCTTTTGGGTCTAAATTACCTCACTCAGGATGATATTTTCTAGTTCCATCCATTTGCCTGCAAAACTCAGGATGCCCTCATTCTTAATTGCTGAGTACTTTTCCATTGTGTAAATGAACCACAGTTTCTGTATCCATTCTTCTGTCGTGGGATATCTAGGTTGTTTCCAGTTTCTGGCTATCACAAGTAAGGCCTCTATGAACACAGTGGAACATGTCCCTGCCCTTGTGGCATGGTGGACCATCTTTTGGGTATATTCCCAAGAGTGGTATTGTTGAGTCTTCAGGTAGATTTATTTCCAATTTTGTGAGGAAACTTCAGATTGATATCCAGAGTGGTTGTACCAGTTTGCAATCTTACCAGTAATGGAGGAGTGTTCCTCTTTCTCCACATCCTCTACAACATGTGTTGTCACCTGATGTTTAGATCTTAGCCATTCTGATTGGTGTAAGGTGGAATCTCAAGGTTGTTTTGATTTGCATTTCTCTGTTCACTAAGGACTTTGAACATTTCTTTAGGTGCTTCTCAGTCATTCAAGATTCTTCAGTTGTGAATCCTCTCTTTAGTTCTATACCCCATTTTTTGATTGGGTTGTTTGGTTTTCTGGTGATTTACTTCTTGAGTTCTTATATATTTTGGATATTAGTCCTCTATCAGATGTGGGGTTAGTGAAGATTTTTTTCCTAATCTGTAGGGTGTCTATTTGTCTTATTGACTATGTCTTTTGCCTTACAGAAGCTTTCCAGTTTCATGAGGTCCCATTTATCACTTCTTGATCTTAGAGCATGAGCCATTGGAGTTCTGTTTAGGAAAATTCTCCCTGTGCCAATGAGTTCAAGGCTCTTTCCCACTCTCTCTTCTATTAGATTCAGTGTATCTGGTTTCATGTTGAGGTCCTTGATCCACTTGGACTTGAGCTTTGTACAAGGTGACAAATATGGGTCTATTTTCATTCTACTACATACAGACAGCCAGTTAGAGCAGCACCATTTATTGAAGATGCTTTCTCTTTACCATTGTATATTTGTGACATCTTTGTTAAAAATCAAGTGACTGTAAGTGTGTGGTTTTATTTGTGGGTCTTCAATTCTATTCCATTGATCAACATGTCTGTCTTGGTACCAATAGCATGGAGAAGTATAGATTCAAACTGGGTTGCCATATGGACAACTAAAATAAGCTTTATTTATAAAAATTAAGGGAAGAATGGATATTAAATGGAATATAGAAAATATTTTATATTAAATCCAGTGAAAAGAAGAGAGAAATATAAAATAAGATCATATGAATAAAATGTGACTTAATCAAAAGCTGAATAAATACCTATATTCTGTTTTGTTCTTAAATTTCTAAACTTAAAAGAAAGTTTTCTTTGGTATTTAAATCATGCTGTTAATAGAAAGAATAGGCTACACCTTAGATTAAAATAGGTGAAATCCCTAGATCAATACTTTGGGAGAAAATGGTTAATATTAAGCAATTATTAATGTGTTTTACTATGTCCTGTGGGAAGTGAACATGGTATTGGGCATAAAAGAAGTCCAGCACTGTAGGAAACCAGCTTGAAATTTGTCAATTGTTTCAAGTACCCACTATGTAACAACACTTACAATATATAATATGTTAAAAAAATCCATGACCTTCAGTTGTAGAAGAATTATTTTTTTTGTTTGTTTTTCGAGACAGGGTTTCTCTGGATAGTCCCGGCTGTCCTGGAACTCACTCTGTAGACCAGGCTGGCCTTGAACTCAGAAATCCACCTGCCTCTGCCTCCCAAGTGCTTGGATTAAAGGTGTGCGCCACCACCGCCCAACTAGAAGAATTTAAATCTAGCAACATGGCTGTCTTAGCAAGAAATTACATCCAAAGACTTAGATCTGTGTGACCCAGCTGAAATGCAGACATGTCACACACCTTTATTGTCTCTGGCTTTCATACACATAAGCCTTTAGGACACATTGTTAAGGTAAAATTAGTTTATAGAAAAAAGCATCCATGTTTGAAAGCGATATCCAGTTAAAGGGTGGATAAAGTGATGAATCAGAGAAAGATTTGGAAGAATGAGTCAGAGATAGGACACATCCAAATGTCTTGAGAGCAGGACAGGAAAAGAAAAGCTATTTAAGCGCAGTATAGAGAGAGTCAGGAAGCTGAGAGTTAGTGCAGTGAGTGCAGTGCAGTTGAGTTGAGTTCATTCATGAGTTCAAGCAGTTCAGCAGATCAGCAGAAACAGAAAATAAGAGACAGAGACAGAGGCAGGGAATTCTTATGGAGTCAGCATGGAGAGGAGTTTGACCCAGAACAGTTGAGATAAACAGAGCTAGAAAGGCTAATATGATTCAGCAATAAGCCTCTGAGATGAAAAGTTCAGGAGGCGAGTAAAAATAACCTTTATATTTGATGTTTTATTTTTGAAGGAGTAAGTTTGTTGGGAGGTATAAATTCCATTTCACATAGAGCTGCTTAGGGCATTGTGATTGAAAGAGCGTCGAGTGTCTACCAAGATTCGGAAATTACAAACCCCATCAGATGCATATCATTTTTAGAAAACACAGCCTCACATAGTCAGAAATATAAAAATAAGTGCTATGAAAAAAAGGCATAAGAACCTAAGAGATAATGTATAGACAGAAAATAACAGAAATTACATTCTGACAAAACTAGGGATTGATGATATAATTATCAGTCTAGTAGAAAATTTGGGACTTTGAGTATTACTTTATTTCGTGATTTGAAATGTTATAATATATAGTAATTTAATTACATTCAGTTTGTGATGCTTATAACTTTATGTTTAATGAATGCATTAGGAGTGTTCTATGATAGATGGAGTAGAAAAGGTAATTTCATTTTACATTAAAGGCACTGAAATGAAAGATGTTTACAAAGAGCTTTTCATTTTGATGTCTATAATCTTGCTACTTAATTAAAGTATTTTACTTATATTTTTTGTTGTTAGCCTAGCCTTTAATGGCTGAGCAATCTTTCTGGCCCCCCAAAAATGTATTTAATTTTTACTGAAAATAAGTTCTTCTTTGATCCAATACATTCTAACTAATTTTCTCTCTTTTTACTCCTTCTAGATGCTCCACTGCACCTCTCTATCAGAAATACGGCCCCCTCCAATTCCTTTTAAGAAAAGAGCAAGAGACAATGGTTATATGGGACAAAACAAGGCACAATAAGACAAAGCAAAACCCTTCATTTCAAGGCTGTCCAAGGAAAACAAATAGGAGGAAGCGTCCCCAAAGCAAACTCTTTAGTCAGTGACATACTTGCTCCCGCTGTAAGGAGTCTCACAAAAATACCAAGCTAATATCCATGATATATATGAAGAAGATTTGGTGCCCATATGAGCCGTGCTTAGTTGATTCACTAGGTCATGTTCTCCTGGTATCCTCTAAAGTGTTAGAATGCCGGGTCGCGTCAGAATATACCACACACTAGGCCCAAACAGTTCCACATGTAAGAGGTTTAATTGAGAGGGAGAGAGGGGGCAGTAGCAGGAAGAGAGGAGGGAGAGAGAGAGAGAGAGAGAGAGATGTTCCATATATATATATATATATATATAATGAGTTCTGACATAGTGGCCACAGGTAAAGGTGGGAGGTGAGCCCAATGGATTCTGGGAATATGGAGGCTGTTGCCCTGGCAACAGGTCTGTGAGACCCGCCCATGTGATCCCGCAGGCTTTGGATGACCTGATGCTAACATACCTCTCTTTTTGATATTATAAAAAGAAGGAAAGAAAAAGGGAAGGGGAAGCCAATGGTGAAAAGGGAATGAGGGCGTCATGTCTCTTAAGCTACTTCCTGCTGTCTAGGGGCATTGCCAATGGAGGGGGGAGTAGCTGGCTTTCACCATAGGATCCACTTGGTAAGTATTGGCATCAGGTTCCTCTGTGGACAGTGTCTCATTTGTGGGCAGTGGCTGGTAATCCTGTAACAGGAGCTGATTAAAAATTTGGTTAGAAATTTTTTGTATTTGTCATTGAAGAAATGTAGAAACAAGATTAATGAGGTAGGGAACAAATAATAACTCCAGGAAAATGACCAGGAAAGGGGTTACAAATGGGAGTATCCACTTCCATATGGGGTTTTCAAAAATCCCAGAACTGGAGGTCTCACGGTTCCTGAAATATTTTATGTCTGACTGTAGCTCCTGGATTTTATTTCTTACTATCCCGGATTGGTTGACATAGAAACAGCATTTGCCAGTTCTTAGAGGAACAGGCAAAGATCAACCTACTTTAGCTGTCAAGACATCTAGTCCCTGTCCTGAAGCACCACAGCTGCTAAAGAATCAATCTGTTTTTGGATAGTAAGCACAGTTTCAGACATTTTTTTGAAAATTGCTTTGAAACTGAGAAGTGAATGTATTATATTGGGTCATGGAAGTCATTATCCCTGCAACTCCAGTACCAACACCTATGGCTATTCCCGTAGCGACCAAGAGTGGCACAACTTGAACTGCCATCTTATGCTGGGCATATATCATATCTACAACTGGGATTGTCAGGGACTCATTTCCCTGGATTACTTCCAGTTCAGGGAAAAGAAGTACTAATGTGTAAACTCCTGAGCAGCTAGAAGGAAGGCGATGATATGCCTAAGTGCCACAAAGAATTGATGTGTTTTGGATTGTAGGACGTTTTGGCAGAGATGATATATCAAGCGTTATGGTTCTATTGCAGTCTAGGGAGCTCAGCATTCCTACTGAATGAGTCCCAGAGGCCTTAAAACATGTTGCCACACCAAAGAGAGGGACAGAGGTAAGGTATGGAGTCATGGCGACACTGGAACCAGGGCAGCTGACAAAGGGTGAGGTAACATTACCTGGAAGTATCACCGGAGACGCTGTAAGTGACAATTGTGAGCTAGTTCCAAGGGGTACACATAACCAGCAATCTTTAAAGCCTCCAGGTCTGGTGACATTAAGGAGTTGGTATGCCGAGGTCAAGGTCTGAAGTAAAAGGCAAAATGACAAGTTGGTGCCATTTTTGAGGGGTGGTGTCAAAGAGGTAAGGACCTCAGAGGAGTGTTTGATTATCTCCTGTGCTTTTCCAATATCCAGGGATTGGGCAATTGAGACATATTTTCTCTAGATATGGATGGTACTTACTAGTGACCAGGGCTGACTTTTATGATAGAGCTTACCAACTACTGTCTCCCACCTGGAATCCCATACATCTTGTATGTAGAAAAAAAGTGTCTTGCAGTTTTGATAGAAGAAATAATTGACCCATGATCCTAGCATATGTATTTGACAAGACCAATATGGTCAGCCCCCATATTCGTCTGGCCATTTTCTACAATAACATTTTGTCTGGTCAAAGGGAAAACAAGTAGAGAGATCATAATATTTAGATGGGATTACAGATACTGGAATGATAGCAATTTGGATTGGTTCCTGGCTTCTGGCTATGGAGCAGTTTCCTGACTTTGTGTGGAAAGACTGTTTGTTATCTGTGGGGGCTTCTTGAACCTTGAATCTCCAGATATAAGGGCTACCCTGGATAGAAATGAACAGCAGGGCGAGGATGAGAAACCCATGTCTAATCCAGTGAGGAAAAGCTCGGCTGCCAGAGTGGAGTCTCATTTTCTGGGATTGGAAACAAGGTGGGTGGTCTCATTGTCCTCTGGAGCTTAACAGAGCATGGTCCTGTTAAGATTTATGTGTATGAAGAAGAGTCATTTTTAGGTGGAGGAATGAAAGTTTTGAGGTGAGACAGATGGACCCAATGAGAGAGTCCCTCGAGTTTAGCAGCTTAGAGGTCACAAGAATTACTTTAAAATGACCTTGCCATTTGAGGGAGAGAGGTGAGGGCCGATGACCTGGAGGGGATAGAAGGACTTTGTCTCCAATGTTGTTAGGCAATGGACAGGAGACAGTGTATGGCTGAGGTAGATGGTGGTCAGCAAAGTTCCATAGGAGAGAACAGAGGTGGCAAATTAATGGAGTAAATAGATGGTCTGGTATGGGAGAGCATTTAGGTGAAAGACCAGGCCTTAGGACTAGATGTCCATATATGAGTTCAAGGGAGAGATGAGGAGAGGTTGCTTTGGGAGAGCTCATAACCTGAAAAGAGCCAGAGGTCGGAGTTTTACCCAATCAAGGTGAAGTTCATGGGACAGCTTAAGAAGAGTGGTTTCTAAAGTATGATTAGTTCTTTCTCCCTTACCAGAGATTGAGGGTGGTAAGGAATGTGAAAATGCCAGGGGATATCTAGGGCCTTAGATAGGATTTGAGAGACTTGGGAAGTAAATTCATGACCATTGTATGATTGGAGAGAGGCTGGGACACCAAACCAGGGGATGATCTCTTGGAGGAGGAGATCGGAGACTGTCTGAGCCCTTTTGTTAGTTGTGGGAAATGTCTCTACCGACTCCGAGAAGGTGTCCACCAAGACCAGGAAGTACTGGCACACCTAACAGTGGGCATGTGGGTAAAGTCAAGTTGCTAGTCAGTTCCAGGAAGGGAACCTCTAGCCTGATGGGTAGGAAATGGGGTGCTCCGGTACCTTGAGTTGGGATCAGACTTTTGACAGATTTTGCAAGAAGCAGTGATGGATTTTAAGAAGCTTAAGTCCTCAGGAGTAGGCTGTAGAGAAAGAGGGTGTTGAGCTTGGGTTATGTACCTGGTAGAGTCCAGAAATTGGATGACAATGGGAGAATGGTGTTTAGCAACAGAGGGGTTCTGGACATCCCAAACTTGGGGATCTACCTGAGAAGGTGGTAAAGGAAATAACATGGTAGTGTTAGTAGGTTGCCTGGCTAGGAGCAGGAGCAGAGGAACTGCTGGCAAGCCTGGGTTTAGGCTAATGTGGGGAGCAAAGGAAATAGAGGCTCCCAGCTTAGCTAGAAGATCCATTCCCAATAAGGGGACAGGATATGTTGGCACTACCAAAAAGGAATGTATGAGAGGTACACACCTAAAAATGCAACTAAATGGTGGGGTCTGGAAAGGGAAGTAAGGTTGTCCTCCTACCCCAACAATAGGAAAACAAGAAGTGGGACCCCAAAACTCTGTCAGGACCGAGTAAGTGGCTTCAGTGTCCAAAAGGAAGGAGATAGGTCTCCCACATACCACGATATCTACCCGGGGCTCTCTGTTAGTGATGGCAGTGGTCAGGCCTCATGAGCTTGGGCCTCCTCAGTCAGCCATAGCCAAGCCTAGGAGATCAATTGGAGGGTTATCTGGGAGTGATGATCCCCTGTTCTGCGTAACTTGAGGGCAATCAACAGCCCAATGCCCCTCTTGATGGCACCTAGGGCATGGCCCTTTTGGCTTGCAGAAGTTAGGGCAGACTTTTGCCCAATGACTTTTTTTAATCACATTTGTAGCAGGTACCTGGTGGTCCCTGAGTCTTAGGAGACCATGAGTCCAGGGTAGTGGCTGGGGCTGGTCAGATAGCCTTTGCCAGCATATGGTATTTTTGGTTGCGGATTTTATCATCTCTCCCATGGTACACTTTGAAGGCTAGTGCTAAGACTTCTGCCTGTGGAGTTAGGAGTCCCCTCTCCAGTTTTTTAAGTTTAGCTCTTATGTTGGGGTACCTCTGGAAAAAGAAGTAGGTCATCAGAAGTTGCTAACCTTCTGGGCTTTCAGGGTCCATATTGGTACATTATAATAAAGCCTTCATAAGGCATTCTAAAAATTGAGGTGGATTCTCCTGCTTGTCCTAGAAAACTTCTTAGAGTTTTTCAAACTTTACTGGCTTTTAGGCCACTTTTCTAAGACCATCCAGAAGGCATGTAATGAACCTGTCCCAGGCTAAAATACCACCTGCAGAATTGTAATTCCACCAGGGATCCTGGTCCAGCACTGTCTCAGGGCCAATTGTGTATTTGCTGTCTGTTTGGTGAATTCCATCTGCATGTACTTTTGCCTCTTCCCAGATTTTTCTGCATTCCTCAGGCCATAAGTTATTAGTAAGAATCATATGAACATCATGGAAAGTCAAGCTGTAAGACTGAATGATATACTGGAACTCTTTAATAAACTTGGAAGAGTTAGAAGTATAGGACCCCAGGCTGTTTTCTATTTGGAAAAGTTCACTAAGCGAGAATGGAACATATACTCTGACAAGACCATCTATTCCAGCAACTTCCCTTAGAGGTAGGACCTTTGCTGGGTCAGGTGTCTCTGGGGAGGAAGGACTTGGAGGTTTGGCTGTAGCCTTAGAGTGGGTGACAGGAGGAGTGAAGGTAGCTGCCAATGTGGGGCATTTGTAGCAGCCCACAGCTGGCACAGAAGAAGGGGAGTGGTCTGGAGAGGTAGAGATAGCAGGTTCTTGGAACATCCTGGTGAGGAGGAGAAACTGAGGCAGCAGTTTGAGTTTTCAGCACCATGGAGACAGGTCTGCAGCAAAATGGGGATGGTTCATTAGCTAGATCTAGCATTGTAGCATCATCTAGAGGAGGTTGTGTAAATTTCATGGCTAAGAGAAGTTGGGTTGGGGAACAAGTAGAGCACAAGGATGGATTGAAATGGAGATAGATAAATGCTTGGACATAGGGAACCTCCTTCCATTTACCAGTTTGCTGGCAGTATGTATTAAGATCCCTTAAAATAGTTGGATCTAGGGTGCCATTAAGTGGCCATTCTGAACTCCGATCTAGTTGTTATTTAATCCAGATCTTATTGCAGAGATAGATTAATTTTGATGCCTTCAAGTCAGGCGTTAGCTTCAAAGATTTGAGAATTTCCAGGAGGGGTGCCTGGAGGTATGGTTGAAGACATTCTGACACCCATTAGTGGGTAGTTGGACTATTCATTCGTACCAGCATCTTGAGAACAGTTCAAAACCAAGAAGTAACAGCCAAGGCTAGTGGTTCAAGTCATCACAAGAACCCCTAGTGGCTACCCAGCAGACTCTGTGTCTGCTATAGAAAGCAACCCACCCTGGATCCAAGGATTTTTCGGCTGCAAGAACCTGGAATAATTGCAGAATGAGAGTTGCTTTCAAGGGAGTGGCAACCAATGGCAGAAGTCCTAAGACTTATGTCAACTGGGAGGCTTGACTGTAAACCCCGTAGTTCCCAGAGAAGGCTGGCCAGGCCGTATCTGGAAAGCTGGAGGTCCTCCTCTTGACTGATCCTACCAATTAATATGCAGTTGTCTGTGTGAGAATTATAGAAGACTGGTAAACGGAAAACGTGAAGCTGAATGCATAGGTGTGGGCCTGAGCAGAGGCTAGTCCCACTTGATAGACCAGGTGGGGCACGGCTCACGTGGTAGAATTTCCTATGTCCTCTGGTGCGTGGCTGCAGCTCCAGCTCCTTTGCTGCAACTTGGTGGTGGTGGCTTCAGCAGCTTCTGTGGTGAATGCCTGCGATTCTCATAACCACCAGCTGAGGGGGGCCGCGAACTTGTGTGCTCACAGCAGCCAAGGTTGCCAGTGTTGTGACTGGTCCACATGGCCGTGATCTCTGCCCGTCCCCGCTGCAGGACAGTACAGAGGCTGATGGTAGAACCACCATTTCCTGGAGTTTGGCAACAGATGATGTGTTAGAATTGTGGGTCATTTCAGAATATACCACACACTAGGCTCAAACAGTTCCTCGTGTAAGAGGTTTAATTGAGAGGGAGAGAGGGGGCAGTAGCAGGAAGAGAGGAGAGAGAGAGAGATGGAGGAATGTTCCCCATGTATATATATATGGGTTCTGATCTACTGGCTGCAGGTAAAGTTGGGAGGTGAGCCCAATGGATTCTGGGAATATGGTGGCTGCTGCCCTGGCAACAGGTCTGTGAGACCCGCCCATGCGATGCCACATGGATGCCCTGATGCTAACATCTTCCACCTCCTCTGACTTTTACAATCATTACCCCAACCTCTCTCCTGGAGGGTTCGTTGATCTCCTAGGGTAAAGATCCAATGGAGACATCATATTTAGCCTGTCTCTGAATCATGTCTGCCTAACTATTGGTCTCGGTACCCATTCATGTCTGCTGGCTCCAGAAGCTTCTCTGATGAGAATCTATCTACTAATTGTAACAGGATATTATTAAGAATCATTTCATTCATTTTAATTTTGATGTTGTTGTTGTTACTGTTGGTGCTGCTGTTGGTTCAACCATGGGCTCTATTAATTCTCGGGTCCCTGGACATCCAAGAACTGCAGAGCATTGACTCCTTCCAATGTTGTGTTCCTCAATTTAAAACAAACATTGGTTGGCAACTCCAACAAGTTCTGTGCCATCTTTACCCTTACACAACATGTAGAAATTACAGTCTGTAGGTTCAAGGTTTTGTGGCTTGGTCAGTATCACTTTTCTCTTTCTGTAGAAAAGTTTTTCATGCCATGGAAACTAGAATATAGGGGTGACTATACCATGAAAGCAACAGCTGGGACTCTCTATTTTTAGTGAGCTATGTGGACATTTTATTTAGAAATGTGACCCCACTCAGTTTTAAGAGAGCAAACTCCTATCCTATAATTGCAAAGGTTATGCATTGTTTAGGGATCTGACAATTCAATTGAAGGCAATCCAGTTCTACCACTGAAAGTCTTGCCTGGCCAAGAGAGATGGTTAGTTCCTGTTTTGTAGCCTCCATTACAATGAATCCTCACTAGATGTAACCTCATAGTTTCTAGGAAGTTTTCACTGTACTAGATTTCCACACAAGCCCTCCTTCAAAGCTTCCCAGTTCCAACTGTCTCTAAGTATATCCTCTTTTCCATTTTCCCCTCCTAAAACTTCCCACTCTTGTACCAGTAAACCTACAATATTTATCCTACTTCCCCTTACCAGGGATTCCCATACATCCCTAATAGTGACCTCCTCTTTACCTAACCTTTCTGGGTCATGAATGGTAGCTTGATTTCCATTTACTTAACAGCTTATATCCACTAAGAAGTGAATAAATACCATATTTATCTTTCTGTGTCTGGGTTACCTCACTCATGATGATTTTATTTTTTATAATTCCATCCATGTGCTTGCAATTTTCATGATAATGTTATTTATTTCTCCTTCTTTCTTTCCCTCTTTCTTTCTTTCTTTCTTTCTTTCTTTCTTTCTTAATAAATAAATAATATTCCATTGGGTAAAGGAACAAAACATTCTTTATCCATTCTTCAGTTGAAGAACATCTAGATTATTTCCAGTATCTGACTATTATGAAAAGAGAAGCAATGTACATGGTTACTAAGTTCTCTTTATGATAGTATGGCACATAATTGAGTAAATTCCCAAATGTGGTATAACTGAGTCTTGAGGGATAGCTATTTTCAATGTGTAGAAATCACTGCATTGGTTACTAGTGTGGTCAATTCCCACCATCAATGGGGAAACACGTCCCTTGTTTCACATCCTCACCAGCATGAACTGTTACTTGTGTTATTTATCTTAGCCATTCTGATAGGTATCAGATGGAATCTTGGAGTAGCTTTAATTTGCATTTTCTTGGTGAATAAGGACATTGAACATTTCTTTAAGTGTTTCATGATCATTAGAGATTCCTCTGATAAAAATTCTCTGTTAATATCTGGGCCCTATTTTGAATTTAGTTGTTTGGGTTACAGGTGCCTAACTTTTAGAGTTCTTTACATATTTTAGATACTAGATCTCTCTAAGATGGAGGTTTGGTGAAGATATATTAACCATCTGTATGGTACCATTTTGTCCTATTGCATTATCCTTTGCATTACAGAAACTTTAGTTTCTTGAAGTCTCATTTATTATTTGTTGATCTTTGTACCTGCACTATTGCTGCATTATTCACAAAGTTTTTCCTGTCCCAATGCATGCAAAGCTCTTTTCCATTTTCTCTTCTCTTTCAGGTCCTTGTGACTTGTTTATGTTGAAGTCTTTAATCCACTTGGAATTGAGTTCTGTGCAGGATGACAAATATGGATGTATTTGCATTATCCCACATTCAGGGATCCAATTTGACCAATACCATAAGTCAAGAAGCTTTCTTCACTCTAGAGTGTAAAGAAATCCATGTAATACAAATATATAAATGCAAATACAATACCAAAACAGAATACAATACAAATGACAAATGGACTGAGAAAAAAATTGGGGAAGCCATACCCTTCACAGTATCCTCATATAATGTAAAGCATCTCCAGATAACTCTGAAGACAGGTGAATAACTTACTTAATAAAATCTTCATATCTTTGAAGAAATAAATTGAATCTATACTGGCTTCTTTACCAAGTGTAGGTGTGTCTTTAGTTGTACATATTTGTGGTTGTGTATTCATTTGAAACCGGAGCACTCAGAATCAAGGATCATTATGCCTGTAGCAGTTGCTTTTTATTATTCAGAATTATTCTTAAGAGTTATTTATTTATTTTAAGAGTATGAGTACACTGTAGCTGTTTTCAGACACACCAGAAAAGGGAATCAGATACAATTACAGATGGTTGTTAGCCACCATGTTGTTGCTGGGAATTGAACTCAGGACCTCTGGAAGAGCAGCCAGTGTTCTTAACCTTGGAGTCATCTCCCCTGCACTGTTCAGAATTATTTTAACTATCATGGAGTTTTAATTTCTCCATATGAAGCTGAGATTTCTCCTATCAAGTTCTGTAAAGAATTGCATTGGAATTTTGATGTTGTTTGAGTTTGGGTTTTGTTGCTGTGAAGAAACACCATGACCAAGGCAACTTTTATAAGGGACAACATTTAATTGGTGCTAGCTTACAGGTTCAGAGGTTCAGTCCATTATCAGTAAGGTAGAACCATGGCCATTTCTAGGCAGGCATGGTGCTGGAGTGTGATCTGAGTGTTCTACATCTTGTTCTGAAGGGAACCAGGAGACTGACTCATGGGCAGCTAGGAGTCTGTTTTTTTTCAAACTGGACAGAGCCTAGGCATAGACCTAAAGCCTGCCTACACACTTCTTTCAACCAAGACACACCTATTCAAACAAGGACACACCTCTTCAAACAAGTCCACATCTCCTAGTAGTGACATTTCCGATAGGACAACCTTCTTCAAATGGCCACAGATAGTATTGAATTGAATTTATAGATTGCTTTTGGTCATTTTAACTACGTTAATCCTACCAATACATGATCATCTTTAGATATCTTCTTCAATTTCTTTTTGTTTCTATTTTATTGATACAAAACCTCAGTTTGAATATGACGATTTCTTGCCTCCTCCTTTTGGTTGTTGTTATGTCTTTTTGATCTAGAGCTTTCAGGTGTGTTATGAAATAGCTAGTATGATATCTCTCCATTTGTTAAAACATAGGCACTTAGTGCTATAAACTTTCCTCTTAACATCAATTTCATTTGGTCCTATATTTTTAGTTGTGCTGCATACTCATTTTCCTTGATTTCTACAGTCTTTACATCTTGATTTAGTTCTGTCTTGACCTATTTTTCATTCAGTAGAGAATGGTTCAGCTTCTATGAGTTCTCCTGTGTCCAGTTTTAATCCTTAGTGACTGATATGAGGCAGGGAATTATTTTCTTACATATACTGTTACTTGTTTTACATCTGGGTATGTGGTTAATTTTCAGAAAGATTCCTAATGTGCTGAGAAGAATGTCTATTAATTTTTAATCGGGTGAAATGTCCTTTAAGTATCTATTAGGGCCCATTTGGTTTATATCATTTCTTTCCTTTTTTTTTTTTTAGTTTTTAGTTTTTCAAGACAGGGTTTCTCAAACTCAGAAATCTGCCTCTCTCTGCCTCACAAGTGCTGGGATTAAAGGCGTAGGCCACCACCTCCCAGTGGTTTATAGAACTTATTAATTACAGTATTCCTTTACTGAGTTTTAGTCTGAATGACATGTCCATTGGTGAGAGTGTGGTATTGAAGTCTCCCACTATCAGTGTGTGAGAGCCAATATATGACTTAAATTGTACTGTTGTTTCTTTTCTATTTATTTCCTTATTTATATATTTATTTATTTTATCCAAATGCTTTCCCCCCACAGGTCTCTCCAGTCACTCTGTAGACCCCATTCTGGTGCATCAAATCTCTGCAGGATTACATTCATTCTTTTCCAGAGTCCAGAGGGCCTAAGATCAGTCTGGACATGCTCTTTTGTTGATGACTCACTTTCTGGGGCCTCCCAGGCTCCATGTTAATTAACATTGTTGGACTTCCCATGGGGCTGCCATCTCCTTGAGGGACTCCAATTCTTCCCCTTCTCTTCCATGTGGGTGCCCAACCTCCATCAAATGATTGTCTGTGGATACATGCACCTGTCTGTCACCTACTGAGTAGAGCCTCACAGAGGACTGCTATTTTAGGCCTCTGTCTGCAAGAACACCATGGTATCATTAATAGTGTGAACAATTGGTTTCTTCTCATGCGATGGGTCTCAAAAATGGGCCAGACACAGGTCAACCATTTCTTGAGTCTCTCCTTCATCTTTGTTCCTGCATTTTTTTAGACAGGACCAATTTCGGGTCAAAAGTTTTGTAGATGGATTGGTGTCCCCTTTTTTCCCCTAGGTGTCCTGTCTAGCTACTGGAGGTAGTCTGTTCAGGTTCTATATTCCCACTGTTGGGCATTTTGACAAAGGTCACCTACATCGATCAGTGGAAGCCTCCTTCACTCCAGGTCTCTGGGGTGTTCTAGAGAATGCCCTTATCCCCATCAGCCACACATTTCCATTCATTCTCTGGATCCTTTTGGATTCTCTTCTATCTCTCCCCATGCCTGATCCTGACCCTTATTACCCTCCCTCACCCTCCTTTCCCACCCAGGTTACTCCATCCTTCTGCCTATCATAAATGTTTTGTTCCCCTTTCCTTTTTTTTCCCTTCATTTTTTATTGGTTGTTTCATTTATTTACTTTTCAAATGTTTTCCCCATTCCCAGTTTCCCCTCCACAAACCTCCTATTCCCTCCCCCGGCCTCTACGAGGGTACAACCCCACTTGCCCTTCCACTCCTGCCTCAGTGGCCTAATATTACTCTACCCTGTGTCATTGAGCCTCCACAGCACAAAAAGGACTCCCCTCCCAGTGATGCCCGACAAGACAATCCTCTGCTACATATACAGCTGGACCCATGGGTCCCCCCATATGTACTCTTTGGTTCGTGGTTTAACCTTGTGCGATTTTTTTGGGGGGGGTGTCTGGTTGGTTGACTATGGGCTTGCAAAGCCTTCAGCTCCTTCAGTTCTTGCCTTAACTCCTCCATTGTGGTCCCCACATTTGGTCTAATGTTTGGCTATGTGCATCTGCACCTGTATTGGTCAGGCCTTTGCAGAGTCTCACAGGGGACAGTTATACCAGTCTCATGTCAGCAAGCTCTTCTTGGCATCTGCAGCGGTTCCCCCTTCTAAGTTGGACTGAAGCATCCTCATTGGGCCTTTCTTTCTAGTTTGATTCCTCTAAGTCTGTGGAGTGTATCATGACTTTCATGACTAATACCCACTTATCAAAAGTAGCACCATTTATAGGGCTGAATGTGTAGATAGGCATTGTTTAAATTTTATTTTATTTTCTCCATCTATGATTGGAAGTTTTGCTGTATATAATAATCTGGGCCAGCATGTATGGTCTCTTCAAATCTGCAAGACATTGGTTCAAACCCTTCTGGCTTTTAATACGTCCATTGAGAGGTTGGGTGCCATTCTAATACATCTGCCTTTATATGTAACTTGGTCTTTTTCCTTTCAGCTATTATATTTCCTTTTTTCTGTGCTGTGCATATTTAGTGTTTTTATTATCATGTGTCAAGGGGACGTTCTTTTTCAGCTCACTCTCTTTGTTATTCTGTATACTTCTTATAACTTTATAGGCATCTCATTTACTTTAGGAATGCTTTCGTCTATGGCTTTGTTCAAAATATTTTATGGGCCTTTCAGGTAGATGTCTGCTCATTTCTCTATTCCTATTATTTATTGGTTCGCTAGTTTCAGAGTGTCACAGATTTCCTAGACGTTTTGTGTTATGAAGTTTTTCTTTTCTTCTTTTTTTTTTGTCTAAATATACATCTTTTTCTAATTTAAGTTCAGTGACCAAGATTCTATTTTCTATCTCTTGTAGTCCATTGGTGAAACTTGCCTCTTTAATTCCTGCTTTGTTACTAATTATTTTCATTTCCAGATTTCCCTCAGATTGTGTTTTCTTAGTACTTTTATTTCAGGTCTTGAACAGTTTTATTTGTTTCTTTCAAATATTTTGTTCTAATTTTTTTTTGTTATTGTTATTGTTGTTGTAGTTGTGTTGTGTTATTTTGGTTTTTTTCTTGTCTTGGCTTTAATTAAGGAATTTATTCATTCTGCCAATTGTTTGTTCATGTCTCCCTGGATCCCTTTTTTTAAAATTTATTTCTTATTTTAAAGGGACTCTATTATCTTCGTATAGTTGGGTTTAAGGTATTTTCACTTCAGCGACTTCCTCTGGTAGGATTGGTAGGTGGTGCTGGAGACATGTTGTTCTGGCTGTTATTTATTTTGTTCTTTTGCAGATATCTTGGCTGCTGGGTTTCAGGTAACCCATATATATATTTCCTTGAGCGATACATAGCATTTTTCTATGCTAGTCCACAGAAGCTAATCTAATAACTGTGAAAATTATTCCAGAATACAAATTTTGAACTTTTTACATTGGCAACAGGTAAAATAAAATTTAAAGGGATTTTCAAAATGTATAATCTGGCATTCATAATTCTATATAAGCATTTGAGTTTCTATTACACACTACAGGCATGTTTGTGGTTAGAATCATCACATTTAAACTAAGGATTTTTAAATATGTAACTATGAACACCAAGATAAATTATTCTGTCCTATTTCTCATAGTGTTGAACAATTAAAATTTTTATACAGATATGAGGCTAAACAAGTTGCCTAACTGACTCTAATAACTTGGAATGGACCTTTCTCAGTATAATGCATGTAAAAATGTTTGTAAAAAATATTATACAATATGATTGATACTATCAAAACTGTGGAGATTTGTCTGCATCATGTGCATTTTAGTAATATTTATTGACACAAATTCATCTCCAATTAATTGAATATACAATAGGATAAATGTCAGTCACATATCCTAGGTGTTTTTCCTTTCTCTATATTTTCCAATATCATATCATACCGTTGTCTGATTTTGGAAAAGCTACTTTCTAATATTTCTATGCATTTCCAAAGTCAAATTGTCTTCGGAGGATGGAATCTAGAGAAAAGAGTCATACATGAGATAGATATCCATGCTAGCAATTTCCTTACAAATACAGACACACACAGACACAAATTCATACACACAGTAGTTACACACACACACAAACACACACGTGAGTAAGAAAGCTCAATCATATCAGGTATGTAGTAATGTATTTCAAATCCTAATGTTTCATGAATTCACATTCTTCAGTGATAGAGTCTACAGAAGGAAGTTCATGCTAGTTAACATAAACAATCTTTAAAAAAAACATGGTTGGTGAGACTATAAGTCCAAGATAGGAACTGGATAAGCCTTAAAATACCTATTCTGTGTTTGTATGTGTGTGCGTATGTACAGATATATATGTGTGTATATATATACACATATATATACATACATATACACATATATGTATGATACTCTTAGTTTTAATGAGGGAAACCTCTCTTTTCATTCTGTTTATTTATCTATCTATATATCTATCTATCTACAAATCATATACATATGATACTTGGCCTTAATCAGAGAACCCTTTCTTTTCATTGAATGATGTTGAATGCAAAATTCATGATGCTGTATATAAGTGACAGAAAAAATGCCCAGCCAAAACCAGGATATTTATGCCTTCCCCTCAAATGTTCTGGTAACATTGTGAAAGAGTGGGTAGAAAGAATATAAGAGCCAGAGGGTAGGGGAAAGTGGTGCAAAATGCCTTCTGCTTCACAGGGCACAGCTGTATCCATTACAATCATTTTACAGATGGTGTGGACACCTGCAGTGTGGTCTACGTAATAATGGTATCATCAACAGTGAGGTCCTGTTAGCGAAGGAACTTTGGAAATCCTACTCCTCATTGCTGAACTATTTGTTACTTAAGTGTTTTGGAAACACAGATGGCCCTGGTAAAAGTATATGAGTCACATACAAACCAAGAGTCATGAATATGTTTAAGAGATGACAAGGAGACGTAGTGTTTGGTAGGGTTGGAAGGAAGAAAAGAGATAGTAGTGAGACTAATTAGAATATATTTATCCATGTATGATGTTAAATGATAAAATAATTAAGAATAGAGGAAAAGAAAAACAAATGTTCCAAACTGAAATGAATTGATTTTGATTTGTAGTAAAAGTATTCCTGTAACTCCTTTTTCTTTCTAAAAGAATAAGAATGCTTTAATAAACCGAAACTTAATAGTTCTTTAATAAAAAATTTCCTATCATAATTGTGGTGAATGAAGAAATATATATTGTAGAAATCTCTTTTTATATATAAAATATGTCTCATGTTGCATAATATTATGAAATCACGAGAAAATGA
The DNA here is from genome assembly GCF_008632895.1 of Mastomys coucha. Classification (NCBI taxonomy): domain Eukaryota; kingdom Metazoa; phylum Chordata; class Mammalia; order Rodentia; family Muridae; genus Mastomys; species Mastomys coucha. Next base: position 5,660,563 of record NW_022196891.1, read on the forward strand.
TTAATTAAACCATGTAAAGTTTCTACCTTGCCTTACATAGACGGAAAATGAGGCAGCTGAGTCAAAGATTAATCTCATTGGAAATGTAAGAATGATCTGATATATTGGTGTGTTTGTATAGTTCTTTATATATATTAGAAGATATAAGACATTTTAGAAATATTATGTACAAAAATCATATTTTAAATACTTACAAAATTATGAAAAGTACCAAATAATTATTCCAAAACAAAAATCAGTGGCTCAGGAACCTCATTTCTCACATGTTGTATTAAAGAGAATATGTTTTTAGTTTTAGAAAAAAGGGGTTGATGCCCCAGTGTAGGGGAATGATAAGGTGATGGGACAGGAATGGGTGGGTGGGTGTGGGAGCACCCTCCTGGAGTCAGTGGGTTGAAGGGTGAAGTGGGTTTTTTTGGGGGGGGGAAGCAAAAAGAGGGGGTAACATTTGAAATGTAAATAAACAAAATAACCAATAAAAAAGTATTTCAAAGAAAAGAAAAAAGAATAAGAGAATTCAACTTACTTTTACTGTCAAAAATATTTCCTAAGTTTATTATACCATGTTTTATAGGCAGGAACTATGAGTATTTTGAAATGTGCATACTACTTATAAATATTTTTCTGATTAAATGTACTCTCCTTCAAAATGCCACTGACATTATTCAAAATTATAGAAAAAGTACAAAATATAAAAATCAATTCCAAATTAATTAAATAGTTAAATATGGAATGGAATCTGAAAAAATTATACAACTCACAAGAAACACTACATAACTTTAATTTGAAATGATCCTTTTGTATAAAATCTCAAATGCAAAAGAAACAAAAGCAAACAAAAAAACCCAAGAATATAGAAAATGATAAACCATCAATTCAACACATTAGCAAGTCACACAGTGAGATGACAACTTATAGAATGGTAGAAAATATTTTTAATCTGTACATCTGACATGGGGTTAGTACACAAAATAGATAAAATGGCCAAAAAACATGAAGAGAAAACAAATAACCATGTAAAATATTGGTGAATAAATTATTTAAATTGTCCAATAATGACACACTTTAAAAAAAAATACCACGTTCTTAAGAAATATTTACTGCAGATGTATTACAGGGATATATAACTTTTGCTTTAAATAGTTCTATATTTCTAATGTGTACAGTAATTTCTAAATGGTAAGAAAATGTTTCTGTTATTGAGTTAAAAATATAATCAAAACAAAAATAAGAAACTAAGGATAATCAAAATAACTTGGATCACTATCAGGCAAGTATCTAATACATCTCTCTGTATATGCTTACCACAGTAACTGCCCTTTGTAATTTTCTTACCTACTACACTCTTTTCTAGTTCACTGTAGATTACTGCACCCTAAAGGGAGATTTTAGGAATAATCATATTTACTTCCTTTCTTAGATATGATTTTGAGGAAGCTTACTTTCCTCCTATCTTTAGCTTGCTGGAGTGTGAAGATAATGATGCTAAGTATGAACATCTGAACTAGTTACTCACATTTCCTGTTACACTGTTACAATTCTTCAATGTGGAAAGAATATTGTTATTTTAAAAAACCCTGATATTTAGATGTAGGATGCCGTCCCGCAGCTCCTACCTGCGTGGGGTTCCACGAACCGGGAATGTGGGAGACCT
>NW_022196891.1:5667231-5713648 GCF_008632895.1 Mastomys coucha
CTAGCTGTCAACTTGTAGTTTCGGTTTGAGAATCTCCGAGAGCACAGCAGGGCTTCCCACATTTAGAGGAGCATCATATCCCCTTCTCTGAAAAAGTAAGACTTTATTTTCATATAAATGTCTTCTCTTTTTGGCTTCTGAAAGAGATTCCCTTGCTCTGGAATCAGCAATTTGCCCAGAGCTCAGTGCATATCTTCCATCCCAGATCCACAAAATACAAGGCAATGTAGTTTACTAGATGATCTTCCAACAATGTGGCTCATTGACACCTTTGGAACTTAGGTATTGACTGTCCGACTGGAGGCTCTGCAGGTATTTCTATCCTTCTCTCCACCTGTGTGGTCTCCTTTTGATGGTCATCACAATATGCTAATCAGTATATATGAAAGTGTGGCAGCTGGGGTCCAAGATGAAGTATTCCCAAGGCCTGTTTATTTGGAACTGTAAGTAGCCTTACCGGTATGAGGATACTCTAAAGACAAATGTATCCTGTGCTTGTCTCTCAGACTATTGAAACAATGGATATCAAAGAATTGACATTCTTCCAGTAATTCCATGTTGTGAGAAGGAATGGCTGTTTTGAGCACAGCAGGGGGAGGAATTTATCTCATTGAGAAAGATTTACAGCTTGTCAAACAATCTTTCCCAAAAGAGGTGAGCCAAGACAATATTAGTGGAGACCCCCATTTTGAAAAGGACTGCTTATTTGCATGCATCTTTTCCCTTCCATTTAAATTTGGGGACCCCTAGAATAGACCTTTTTTATTGGCAGTCTTTGCTCCTTTCCCCACGCTGGTGATATTGAAGAAATTTTATTTTTCTGGTTTTCACTTTATGTTTTTGTTTAATTGGTTTATTTCTAATTATCAAGCTTGACCTACTGGCTCACTCTTAGAATTCAGGCTCTAAGAGTAGTAACTCCAATTTCTTTTCCTGCAAGAAGACTTACTTTGCATCCTTCTTTAAGCCACCATCACTTTTTAAGTCAGGGAGCAAAGTCAAGCAGTATTCTCCATTACTTCCCAACAATATTTCAATTACATTTTTATTAAGTAAAATTAATATAAATAAATAAGTAAATAAAATAAATTGTAAATTTATTAAATTTACATGTATAAATATTTTTTCTGCATGTTTGTTTGTGAACCATGTGAATGACTTGTGCTTACAAAAGTTAGCAGAGGTCTTTGGATTCCCCATAACTATCTTTGGATGGATGTGAGTTAATATGTGGGTTCTGGGAATCAAATCTGTGTTCTCTACAAGAACAGTGGTCTTCAACATTGAGTTGTTTTAGTACTAATGTTCCTGTGATACAAACTGATAAATCATACAGTTAGGTTTTTATTTATAGTTTTACAAATTGTGAATGTGGGGATAAAATTGTTAACTTCATTTACTTACTTCCCACAATTATTCCATGGGTGGGGCAGTCCTTTATTTTTTTTTTCTTAGTGCATATTAAAAGTGAATTTAAGATGATGGCAAGTCAGTTCTCTCAGGAAAAGTAAAATCTATGTGTTGGAATTTTATCATCCTCTGTGGTAGAGGCCTCAGCCAAATCAGACAGTTGGTTCTTGGAAACAAACTGTTTAGGAAAATGTTATAAGGAAATATACATATGGCAAGTCAGAAAGAAAAGGCCTAAATTTAGTTATAATCACATAATCAAAGATGTTGTACTCTTGTGTGTTTTTAGATAGAGCCAAGAATTCTTTTTACCACTTTAAGGAACTGGTTGGAACTCTTTTGAACACATGCATCTTACTTCTTCTCATTGAAAATTTCATTCACGATGCTGCTCCTGTTCATAAAGGATAGAAATTTTAATTACAGCAACTGATCTCCAATCATAGCATGAGTAATTTTACTGAATTTGCTTTTCACATTTCCTCAATTTCAACATGTTTCTGTAATCATGGTTTTGTTTTTTGTTTTTTTGTTTTCGACCCCAAATGTGTGACACCAGTAATTTTTTTTCAGAATTTCCAAAGAATTACACTAGCTAAAATAGGATATATTTTGTATGCTATATTTGTTATGTAAAACTAAATTATTAACCTCAGAAAATACACTAAAGCAAACGATAAGTCATATTTCTTTATTGTTGCATCAACAGGATATTTATACAATGGTGGTACAGTACTGGTGTTTAATATATTTTAGTAATTATTCACAAAAATATTTTTTGCTAATAATTTTTAATCACTCCTAGCTCTATTTGATTTTCTGAGGAAGTTTTTAATGAACACAAAAAAATCAAATTGCATTCTAAATTGCAGATGCAGGAAATGTATAAAATCTGATCTCTGGAACTAAGGAGAATCAGAGTACACTAAGGATTTTTATGATCTAAAAAATTTAGATTTATGAAAAAGATCTATTTTGATGTAATACTAGGTGATATACAGATGCTTTACGTGCTGTAGATGCTTTTCCCGAAATGTAGTACTAAATTCAGGGCATCTCTTAATTAATGGCACAAAGGGAGTCAAGGGATTTTGTATACTAGTCAGAAATAGAAAAAAATGAAAAAACAGCACACACACATACACATACACACACCAGACATACAAACACAACACCTCCATACCACAAACACAGTTATACACACTAACACACACATCACACACCAACTACTCTACCACTGACACACATATACACCACACGTAGACTACACACACACATATCTACATATTTTTCACATACCACATACCCCACCTGATAAATCATAGTTAGATTTTTATTTATATATACCCCACCTGATACACAAATATACATCACACACACACACACACACACATACACACACACACACACATCACCACTACCACAGATAGGCACATATGCACATTGTATATGTATGTAGATACACTACATCCAGTCAACAAACAGACATTAGTGATTGCATAGATCATATTGTACCTTTTATTACTTCCTAAAACCCCAGCCTATGGGTAGTACTGATCACAAGTGTGGTGAATCTTCCAACTTTAATTATCCTAACTTAGAAGATATTTCAAAGACTAATCTAACCTAGATATTTTATCACATGTGTGCCCAAAGACTTGTCTATTAATTGGTTCTATATACTTTCAAGTTGTTAACATTATTATAGTTGTTAATGGCATATAATTTGAAAATATGGTAAATGACAAGTGTTCTTGGCTTCTCTATTGCTTTCATAAAACCCTGAACAAAGGCAACTAGAAAAGGGAAGAGTTTACTTCATCTTAGGTTTATAATTAGTCATCCATGAAAGCCAAGGCAGGGAGTCAAGGCCAGACCTGGAAACAGAGACAAAGGAGAAACATTTCTTACTATCATTTCTTGAAACCTTATATAGTTTGTTATATCAAGCAAGACCTACTGGTTGAAATCGCAGCATTGTTCAGAGTGACTTGGATCTTCTAACAACAATTTATCAAAAAAAAAGACAAAAAAATAAAAGAAAAAAGTCTAACAGATAGACAATAATTAGACATACTTATAAATTAATCTAGTGAAGATATCCTTCCACTAAGAGTTACTCTTCTTAGATAATAGTTTTTTTCTCAAGTTAACAACAATAACAAAGTACAACTGGACTCTTTTCAACTTGATACAGAAGTATATTATCATGAAATTATAATCTTTTCCTTTCTTGTTTATCCCTATGACATCATGTAAATATCCCATAATAAAGCATAGAAATACATTATGGGTTTCAAAGCCTCATAGGCATTAAAATGTCAAGGCCTTTTTAATAATCCATCATCTCTCAACTGTGATTCCTGTAATTTACAACAGAAGTAGGGGCCTTATCCAAAGCACCCATAAATTGCTGACTACCATTCAAAACAGTGTTGATAAGTTGAACTAATTTACCACGTACTTCCAAAACTGATTCCACAAATAGTGTTGGCATATGTTCCTGAGTAAGGCTACTGGTTGCTCTAAGGCCCTCATCATGAATGTGTTTCTGCAGCTCCTCAGTCATATGAGGTAAATCACCGGACACAGCACGGGGTAAGACATAATTGTTTGCCATCTCATTCTTCCTCTCTTGCCGAATGATGCTGCAACACTCTGAATGTCAGGACTATAAGTGGTCTGCTACCATCGGCTGGCTGCTGGCACTTGTGAATCACGTCAGTATATAAACTTGGATGCAAATATTTTCGACATCTAATTTCTTCATCTTTTAATCTACCTAGAGCCTTTTCCATATACTGTGAACAATTTGATTCTTGTAATAAATTTGAAGCTTCTTGCTTGTAATATTCTCCCATTTCAGTCAGAAAGGGAGACACAAATATTCCCCGATAAAACTTTAAGGGGAATTTTTTTCTTATACTGTTCAATATGAACAAAAGAATTAATAACTCCATGGATTACTTTCTGGTTTGGGTCTTCACCATCACTATCATTTTTATTTTCTCGAAGCAGAGTCTGGATGAAGATGTTCTGCAGGGGTACAACCATTAACTTCTTCCACATATCCAATGCTAAATCTCCTATTTCCGTAAGTGCTTCATTCATATCTACTCCACCATAACCCTATTGTTAATCAACTTCCTTCAATTTATTCTTTTTTAATATACTCGGTATTGAGATACCTATATAACCAGTCCATATAGCCGGCACCCTTCCCGTGCTCTTCCCAGCACCTATTATATATAACAAGCACTTGTTCTTTAGACCCAAGAACTCTCTTATACAAATGCCAAACTTGATTTTCAAAAAAAAAAAAAAATCTCTGTTTCTGCATAAACTCTTTGACCAAGTGGTTCAGGAGAGACCACATATAAAGCATTGATATTTGAGAAGGGGTCGTTCCATGTTGCTCGCTCGACATAATCTAACAGCTTTGATTGTAGTTAGGAGTTTGTTCTGTGTCTCATCAAAATCCACTACTCTTGTTTTTAAAGACGTTGTGCAAGTTTAGTGTTGGAACACAAACTAAGAAGGCTGTGCTGTCACAGGGACCACAATTGCATATCCTAACAATTGCCTTGTTTGCAGAGGAGGCCACTGCAGGGAGATGCAAGAAGGTCAGAGGAGGAGGACCGGCAGGTAGCTGGCTTTGCTCGACACATGCCCTCATCTCCTCAACTGTGATTCCTATAGCATCAAAAATAAGCTCCATATTTCTTATACCATTACAGAAGTGCCAGTGGACAAACATGTTCACACTTCAGCCATGCAAACGTCCAGCGGCATAATGCAGTCAGGCATTTGTTGCTTGTAGCTTTAGCTATCCCACCTAAGCTTTTCATTTTCAACTTGCCTTCCTGGCACAATTGCTAGGGGCTACTATCCCCCACCTGGAAAAGCAAGCCCTTATTAATACTTTTCTCTCCACACCTCCTACGTGCCCTAGGCTTTAGTGGCTCACTCACATCTAGCTGGTGATAAATGCTATGACCACCTGCTTATAGGAGCAGCCTGTGTGGCCACTCCATTGAAGACCTCACACTGCTGCTCTCTCCAATGGATGGTGAACTATTCTCTCCTCCCTAGCATCTCCCTTTTCCTCCAGGGACCCTGAAGTCCCACCTGTATGTTATACCCAGCAATTGGCCCATGGCTTTCTTTACAGATCAATTGGGGACCAATTAGTATCAGAACCTCTCCTACAGACACCTGAACCTCAGTGACTTATCAGGACTCCAAAGGTCTTAGGCATCTATGTTACCCTGGCACTATTATGTATAAGTCCAATGCATTCATTGCTTATTTAGCAGGGTCAGTGTGGCTTCTCCAAACCTGCTGCTGTCCTTGATGCTCATCCCCCTGGTCTTGAAAACTCCAATATTCTGAGTTCTTCACTTCAACAGACACTGCACATTCTTCACTGGCCTTCTAGGATTTATTTGGATTCTTCAACCCTATTACATGCACCCAAACAACTCCTTTCAATCCTAGAGCTTTGATGCTACTAAACTCACTAACAAGTGTGAGCCTTTACAAAATTTCAAGTTAAACTGCAACTTGAGATATAATTTTGCTATCTCTGGATAATGATTTTTGTGTAATGAGCTTGAGAAAATACATTCCAGAAGATATAACCTCAATGAAGCTTGTTTCTTCTTAATCAATGTAGATTCTTCAGCTGCAGCTAAGTAGCATGAACTGTCGCAGTAAAGAAAATGTTTTACTTTCAGAGATTCTTATTCTCAAATATTACATGATTAGAGTCTTTGCTCGTCTTACTTCATCTGTGTGTTGTCTTTTCCCTTCCCCATTTAATCAAGCATCAACAATGATCCTGAATGATAGCCATATAGAGAGTTTGTGTTGACTACTTACTTCATGTTCATATTCACAAAAATTGCACATATTACTTTCATGCCTCAGAAAGTATAAAGATATAAAAGGCAATATTTTTATACAGTACAAGAGATATAGCTCCTATACAAAAAACAACAACAACAACAAAAACAATACAACAGTTTTCCCATCTGAAATATCATAGCAGAGCTAGAACATTGGGTTTCAATCTATCTAGGTACCAAAGCACTGAATGATCTAGAGAGATCTAGGGAAAACCACATGGGAAGGACAATTGTTTTTATCTAATTTTCATGTTGGATTTTGTTAAATATAATGATGCATGAATAGTGCAATCTGGTAAGATTATCTGGATGAAATGTCCTCAAGTTTTCCTGACATACCTCATCTGTAAAACACATTTTTACCCTCAGTAGAAAATGAGTTATTTTCTAAATATACTTTTATAGAACCTTAAACTCAATGAGACTTATTATACCTGTCTAAAGTTCTATGCTATGTGTGGACAGTAAACCTTTCTGTTATTAGACTTCTTCTAACTTACCATATGATGGATTATGTTTCTACCCATATTCACTTTTAAAAACATAATTTTAAATAAAGAAATACATTTCCTATATACTATTAAGTAACCCAGAAAGAAAACACAGTGTAACAATATCCCACTTTCTTTCTCAGTTTTTAAAATTGTATTATTACTATAATTATTATTATTATTATTATTATTATTAGACATTTTTACAGTCCAGTTGCTTTCCCACTCATAGTCTGCCCTCATCCTATACCTCCTCCTCACTCTCCAAGAGGATGTTCCCACACTCCACTCCCACCACACTAGAACTCCCACTCCCTAGGGCCTTAGTTCTCTCTCAAGAGTTAGGTTCATCTTCTCTCTCTGAGGTCAGGCAAAACAGTCGTCTCCTGTATATGTGTCCTGGAGCCTCATATTGGCTACTGTATGCTCCCTGTTTGGTGATCTGAGAGATTTTGGGGTCCAGGTTAGTTGAGAATGCTGGTCTTCCTAAGGGGTCCTCCTCCTCAGCTTCTTCCAATGTTTCCCTAATAGGGGTTACCAGCTACTGTCCATTGGTTGGGTGTAAGTATCTGCATCTGACTATTTTACCTTCTTAATGGGCCTCTTAGAGAGCAGCCATGCTAGGCTCATGCCTCAAAGCACATCATAGCATCAGTAATAATGTCAGGCCTTGAGGCGTCCCCTTGAGATGGATCCTAATTTGGGCCTGTCACTGGACCTCCTTTTCTTCAGGCTCTTCTCTGTGTTTGGCTCTGCAGTTCTTTTAAACAGTAATAATTCTGGGTCAGTATTTTTGACTGTGGGATGGAAACCCAATCCCTCCACTTGATGTCCTGTCTTTCTACTGGAGGTAGACTCTATAAGTTCTCTCTCATCAGGGTAGGGCATTTCATATATGGTCCCTACCTTTGAGTCCTGGGGGTCTCTCAACTCCCAGGTGTCTGGTACACTCTAGAGGGTACCCCAACCTCCTACCTCCCAAAATTGCCTGTTTCCATTCTTTCTGGTGGCCCTCAGGGCTTCAATCCTGTTCTTCCCAATACCTGACCATGTTCCCCTTTTCCCCTCCCTGTCCCTACTCCTATCTAGTCCCTTCCTCTCTTTGCCCCACTGTGTTAAATTTCTTCTCCCTCCAAAATGGGATTGTGGCATCCTCACCTGGGCTCTTCAGCTTGTTAAACTTCTTGAGTTCTATAGATTGTATCCTTAAGTCCAAGTAGATCAAGGACCTCAACATAAAACCAGATATAGTGAATCTAATAGAAGAAAAAGTGGGAAAGAGCCACCTTGAATTCATTGATGTTGAGGGAAATTTCCTAAACAGAACTCCAGTGCCTCAGGCTCTAAGATCAAGAATTGATAAATGGGACCACAGGAAACTGGAAAGCTTCTGTAAATCAAAGGATGTAGTCAATAGGATAAATGGGCAACCTACAGATTGGAAAAATAAAATCTTCACTAACCTCACATCCAATAGAGGACTAATATCTAAAATATATATAAAGGACTCAAGAAGTTAACCACCAAAAATCAAACAACCTAATTAAAAAAAATGGCATATAGAACTAAACGGAAAATTCACAATAGAGGAATCTCGAATAGCTCAGAAGCACTTAAGGAAATGTTCAGGAATGACCATCCAGAGACTGCCCTACTTGGGGATCCATCCCATATACTATCATCAAACCCAGACACTACTGTAGATGCTAAGAAGTGCTTGCTGACAGGAGCCTGATATAGCTGTCTCCTGAGAGGCTCTGCCAGTTCCTGACAAATAAAGAAGTGGATGCTCACCTGAGCACAGGGCACCCAATGAAGGAGCTAGAGAAAGGACCCAAGTAACTCAAAGGGTTTGCATCCCCTTAGGAGGAACAACAATATGAGCCAACCAGTACCCCCAGAGTCCCGGGGACTAAACCACCAACCAAAGAGTTCATATGGTGGGACTCATGGCTCCAACTACATATGTAGCAGAGGATGGCCTAGTCAGTCATTAATGGGAGGAGAGGCTCTTGGTCCTGTGAAGGTTCTATGCCCCAGTGTAGTAGAATGCCAAGGCCAGGAAGCAGGAGAGAATGGGTTGGTGAGAAGGGACTGGGGAGGGAAGACGAGGCTTTTTTGGAGGGTAAACCAGGAAAGAGAAGAGCATTTGAAATGTAAATAAAGAAAATATCTATTAAAATAAAGAAATGTTCAAAGTCCTTAGTGATCAGGGAAATGCAAATTAAAATGACCCTGAGACTGTATTTTTCACAAATCAGAATGGCTAAAATAAAAAACTCAGGTGACAGCACATGCTGGAGAGGATATGGAGAAAGAGGAAGACTTTTCCATTGCTGATGGGATTGCAAACTGGTACAACCACTCTGGAAATTAATCTGGAGGTGCCTCAGAAAATTGGACACAGTACCACCTGAGGACCCAACTATACCACTCCAAATATCTTTTCAAATATATTTTAAATTAGAACAATGCCTAATCTAAATATTGTCTGTAGCTAAATCTAGAAACTCTCTTTCATATTAGTTTTATAATGGAAAATGTGTTAGCAATTATTAAATGTAATTTGTTATCTATGGGAGTAATATGAGACAGAAAAATGAAATTTACATTTCACTCAAGGACATTTCACTGCAAATATCCAATTCTCTTTTTAAAAGAACTTGTTCCGATTTTTAGTCTGCTTTCTTTGTATATGAATTGTCTTCATAGAAAAGAAAAAAAAGCACTATTAAGTACAGAAGTATGCATTTAAATTCCAAAAGAGTGATCACTTGATATTTTAATTTGTTTTAGTACTTTATGTAATGCTGTCAATTTCAAGTATCCTTTACAAAAGTCATTTTTTATTATTTTCAAAGCACATATCAATCAAGGGTAAGATACTACAAATGTACTGACTACTATAAACAAATCTAAAGCTGCTAAGCCTGACAAATTACTTCTATAGTTTAGTTTCAGTGGTTATTGTTTCTCATTGAATGCCTATTTCAATGCATGCTTTCATTTCTTCATTTCTCATTGTGTTTGAATAACTGTAGTTCTGAAATTCTGAAGGGATCCTTGACCAATGCAACCTCTCTTAAAAAGTGCTTCTTAGGAAGTACCCGAATGAAGAGTTAATATTTTTATTTTCATTCCAAGGTATTGCTTTCTTCCAAACTCATATAACCCTGGCCTAATATCACCATTTTCCCAAAATATTAATACATTTTTAAAATGTATGCTAATTGAAAGTTTAGAACTGATTTTTGTGTTCTAATTTTATCAGTTTCGAGTTTGATATAATTTTAAGCAGGAAGTGCTAAAATTCATTAATAACAGTTAACTACTTGAAATCTTATATTTTTTTATTTTCAGATACCTGAAAATGCCTCTAATTTTCTTTCATTTGCTTTAACTGTACATACATTTTAAGGGTAGCGGTACTTCCTCACGACTCATTACTGATGTAATTCTACTGCCTTCTGTACTGCGCCTTACACTGCCTTCTGTACTGCGCCTTACACTGCCTTCTGTACTGCGCCTTACACTGCCTTCTGTACTGCACCTTACGTATGAAAAGTCAGTAAGAATTAGGCTCTTCTATTTTTCAAACTGCTTCTTGGAAATCTTTCTCTAGCAAAGTTCTTGGCTAATTATATTTCTAACAGAATTTTTATTTATATTCTGCTCTGCATTCTTCTAACATTTATTGAGTATCTTTATTTTTTATCATTATTCAAAATTTGAATTACATTTTAGAACAGTTTTAGAATATTTTATTTCATGAAGTCTCAAACATACCCAGAGAACTACAAGTAACTTAAAAAAGCTAGGAGCAGGAGAGGTAGGCTTCCTCAGGGAAGAGGACACCGATTGGTTGTTTGCTGTAAAATGGCCAGCCTGAGAACATTCTTAAAAGTCATAGTATATCCACAGGGTAAGTTATATTTAGGCATACATATGCATGTACATGTAGATATGTGAACGTAATAAGAAAGCCATGAATTCGATAAAGAGTTGGAATGGTATATAAAAGTATTTGGAGTAGATAAAAAAAAAGGGGGGAATTTGTCATTATATTATAAAATAAAATGTACAATGCCTTAAAAGATAAAAAAGTATAGGACAACTAATAAATGTAATATGCTAATATAAAAAAAACTAATTGTATTTCCTACCTCATGTTATTGCTTCCTTTTCCTTAGACTTTGATGACTTTTCAAGTTAGCAAATTTCTCACCTCATAAATGTTTTTCTCAATATTTTTGATGTCTAGATTTTAGATTGATTATCTCAAATTCATATTCTCTGTATCATCCTGTCATTTTCCATCTTCCAGTTTAACTTCTTGAATATTTCTGGTTTTGTTGCACACACGTATTCTCAGTATTTGGTCTTGAAGTCTTTTCACTAGTTTTTATTGTGCAGTAAGTATTTATTTAGAGGACATTCCTCTTTCCCTTACCACATAATAACAGCTCTTCTGAAGGCATTTCTTGTTTATTCCAAGGAGGGTCCTATAAACAAAGCATAGGCTTAATATGTGGCATCTTTTCTTGAACATAATTATGTTCTGTTTCTTTTAATAGCTGACAGCTTGTGAAAGGAGAACCAAATAGATTCCAGATCCCATGGGTGCTAGAGAGATGGATCAATGGTTTAAAATGCAAATGGGAAAAGTGGCCTGTGGTACATTTCCACAATCCCACCACTGACAGGAAAAGGCCTTAGATACCTATGAGTTCAAGACTAGCCTGGTCTGCATAAGGAACTCCAGGATATCTAGGGTTGCTCGGGGGTGTGGCGGGGAATGTGTTGTGTTCTTGAAATCTTGAGATCTGCTCCAAGCACCCATGCCAGACAGCTTATGGTCCCCTTTACCTTAGTTCTAAAGCCCCAAGACCATCTTTTGCATTCTGTTGTCACTCTTCTCAGTAGCACAAAACCACACACACACACACACACACACACACACACACACACACACACACACCACACACAGGCACAGTTAAAAAGTAACATCTACAGAGATAGTTTCTAGATTTCCTTCTGTTCTCCTGAAATACTTACTAATATTTTCTGTGCTTGCTTGGTTTTTTGTTTGTTTGTTTATTTATTTATTTATTTATTTGTGAGTTTTAAACTTCAGATTTTATTCCCCTCCCAGTCCACCCTTTGACTGTTCCACATCCCATACCTACTCCCTGCCCCCATCTCAATGAGTATGTCCCCACCCTACAGCCCCTTGCCACCAGACCTTTAAACTTCCTGGAGTTTCCAGTCTCTTGAGGGTTAGGTGCATCTTCTCTGACTAAACCCAGACCCACAATCTTTTGCTGTATATGTGTTGGGGGCCTTATATCAGCTTATTTACTAACATTTATCTTTTCTGGATTTAAACAAGAAGTTTTAAGTCACCTTTGATAGCAAAACAGAGACAATTGGTTTTTAGTACTTTTCCTTTTTTTGAGTGAATATTGTGCTCAAATAATGCAAGTTATCCAAAGTTGAGAAAAATTTGTTGAATTTGAGGCTATATCTCTATATCTCCTACTTCCTTAAATGTTTATTTCTGTCCAAATCTACTGTATTCCATTAAAAGTATTCTATTTAATTTAATAATAGGAAGGTTACCGACTTGAGGGTCTTCCTTCAGGAAAAAGTCAAAAATATGTCAGTTATCATTATACTGGAAATTGAGCTCAGAGCCTTCTTCTATTTGCTTAGCAATCCACTGCTAAGCAGTAATATCATTCTATCTCTTACATTTTATTTTGATACCAAGCCTTTGTAAGTTGTTCATGGTGATTCTAAACCTACACTGTATAGGCAGCTTTTCTCTTAACTAGTTGGAATTACTGGGCAATGCAACCAGAAAACGTATTCAATTCTATTATGATTACTCTGTGTTCTGTGATTTGTTTTTATTTATTTATTTTTATTTTATTTTGTGGATGTGATTTAGATTTATTTCTATTAAATTCTTTATTTATTCTAAATTTAAGTGTTAGTGCAAATTTCTAGAAAGTTCTTGACTCTCTCTTTGCTTCTCTAGAGACATCTTCAAGATGTCAGCCAGCATGGGTGATTATTTCAAAATCTATACAGATTCTACATTATTGAATGTTTTTGTGGCCACATTAAGCATATAGGATATAGCAAAGCTGTAATTTTCCTTCTGAGGGTTTCAGGTGTTATGTGAGGACAACCTTAGCTTTGGCATTGCTGGAAGATAGTAGTCTATTAATTTAAAATACCCGAAAACACTTCACATGATACTTAGCAGATGTAACAATATAGCACAACTGTCAATGAATGCTAATTAAGAATTCTAACTATATCCCAAAATATCTTGCAGAGGACCTAGGCTCAGCTCTCATAATCTTTAATTGTATGGTGGCTTAGAACTACACATAATGTCATTTCCAGGGATTTTGAAAATGCTCTCTTCTGAGCCTCACATGATGCACTTAGATATACTTATGCAAAATATAAATACACATAAAACAAATCCATCATCTGTCTGTCTGTCTTTCTATCATTTATCACCCAAAACAATTTAACTTTGGATCTGCAAAATGCAGCCCATTATATTCACAACATCCTTCAGTCAGTCAGACTCATAGACATTTTACTTGGGTATTATGTTTTCTGAGAACTTTAGTTCATGGGAAAAATGTCACAATATCTGATAATAATCACATCATAGATTGGAGGCCTAGCCCAAAGAGGGTGAAAGTATTTTATATAGAAGAAGTGTAGGAACTATTGAATTACTACTTAAGTAGGAATAATTGTTTTTAGAACAAGTCAGAAGCAACTGCAGAATGACTGGAGATGGTTGGAGAGGATTCAACCATTAGATGGCCCTTGCAGCTTAAAATTGAATATGGAAAAATTCAATTAATTCTTGTATTTAGGAGGTAGACTTTTAATGGAGTGGCTACATATGAATTCCTTCTTGTTGGTGTTTTTGAGAGTGGGTGGAGTCATACCTTACATGGCTATGAATTAATAATAAGAGATTATGATTTTATTTTACACACAGTGGTATGATTTCTAATAATTTAGAGCAGGGAGGACTGACACTTCTGTAGTAGCGAAGCATTTCACTTGTGAATGGACAAGTGGTAAGTTAAGAAACATAGGAGATAATGAACAAGCCAAGGATGATGTGTGGCAATAATTTGTTATGATTTTTTTGTGATTCTATTACATACTTAGAATACATAACTGAAGTCTAAGTAAATTAAGCTTTTATTGCAAATAGTTTCACTGCTCTGCCTGCTCTCTTGTGAGATTTATTCCTCTGAAAGACTATTTATCAACAAGTAAAAGTCATGGTTTTCAGTGTATCATTTTTTAAAATTTGCTAAGTTCTATAGAGTAAGCATCTGTCAAGCAGGACTAGAAGATGCCCGTCTGTTTTAAATGTATGTAATAGTTACCAATTCTTTATATGTGTGATATACTACAAGAATAATGTAACCAAGTTCAGCTTGACTGCCTTATCTTCTCCACACAGTGATGATAAACAATTTGGGCTGCCTTCTTAGTCTCTGAAGGTTCTTTATTTTTCAATAGCTGTAAACCTTACTCCTGAGTAGTGGTGTTAAAGAAAAAGAATCATTTACTCAGACAGCTCTGATATCCTTTGAATTTTCCAGTACTGAAAGAAAGGAGGATACTGTGTGAAGTGAAGGTATTTGATTTGTAATACAATAGCTGCTTTTCCTCAGCTAATGCAAAGAGCATGGAACAGATTTACATTAAGTGTATGCTCTTATGGAGGAAGAAATAAGCATTTGGGTTTGAAATATGTTTAGTAGTTATTTTTATGACAGGCAAGTCATTTTGCTCAGCTGTGATTTTCAGTCTAACACACAGGCTCACACTAAGCATTCATTTTCCACTCCTGGTGTCATCTTGGTTAAGCTTTAGATCTTCCACATTGTCTGTTTTCCACTAAGAGGTAGATTTCAGAAAATGCTGTTAAATTCTACAATTTGATGGTACTAAAATATCAAAAAAAGCTATTTTCTGGATTCTTCTCAATGTAGCTAGATTAAGAATAGGACAGTGTATCAGTTCATGCTACCCACTTGGGTAATTGATGATAGATCCATTAGCTGCATGATTTAAGGATATAAGGCTCCAAGTGAATTGTTTTGTCCAGTATATTCCTGTTGCCTTTTTCATTTTCTTTTTGACTAGCAATAAAATGTTTCAAGGATTTAAAAAGGTTAAATCACTAGTGGCCACAGTAAATAGGAAACATTTGAGCAGCAGATGGTGGGATAAAATCACACATGTATTTTCTTGAGCCCTTGGAGACAGAATGACACACTCAAGCCTGGCTATGTCTCATTAGCTAAAGCACATGTTGTCTTTCTTCCTCTCAGAAAATGATATTCTGGAAGCATGAGTATCACCAGTAATAAAAGACAATTATAAATGAGATAGTACCATAATTTTACTCTCATTGCCCTTCTATTATCCTAACATTTTCCATTGAACCATTACAATTTATTTGGTGTTCCTTGCCACATCGCTTGCAATATATAAAACTAGAAAACAATTAAATGGTATTTAATGTCAGCTAAATGGGTCACATTAAACGGTAGTGTAGTATAATGTGTCCATTACTATGGGCAATGTAAGTTGATTTTAGTTATTACTTGGAACTCTGAAACAAATTGTTCTTTCAAAGGATAAAATTAATACTTATTCCTATGAATGAAAGTCCAGGGATAGATTCTCATGTGGATTCACATTTGCCTTTTTAATAGAGGCTGAAACTCCATATAAGAATTCTGATGATCTTCGTTGTATGCACTTTTAAGCTCAGATCACCAAATGTCCCTTCAGGAACAACACATTTGAATGACAAAACTGCCTCATCCCCCAGCCAAAACCTCTAGGTAGTAGAGAAAGAACAGTCAACATTTATAGTCTAAAAAACATTACTGCTTTTTATAATTTAAGCTAGATGCCTGATAGTTTAACTTAGATGCTAGTATTAAAATGTTCCTTTAATCAACATTAAATAATGAAACATCCTTTACTAGATTTTAGAAAAACATAAAATAGTATCAAAGATATATGGTTGTTGATATACAACCACCATTGTTGTTAATGCTGTGGATGAATAGCATTTAAAAAGGCTACAGATTGTTCACAGGGCACAGGGGTGGGAGGTTGGGCAGGGGGCGGCAGGGAGGGCAGAGAAAACAAAGATCCCTTATTTGGTAATGTGGTTTCTTAGCTTGTTCTATTTCATTTCAGGCTGCAGTAAAATACATCAGGGCCTTTCCTCTATGCAAGTTTCTTCTGCCTGCAAATGTGTAGGCATTCTAACAGAAGGTAGGTGGAAATGACCCTTATTCTTCGTACAGTCCTCCTGTTTTTCTATCTCCACCAAGCACAGTGGATTGAAATAAGCTATCTCCTAACAGATACATTAGGTTATTTCCTACATCAATCCAAAGAGCATCTGAATGTGGTATACAACCTACTCTAGATTACCAGGATAAAACAGTCCCAGAATTTTTACCTACCTTGAGTATAGTGAACATATAATCCTTTCTAAATAATTCTTCCCGTAGCCTTTCACTTTCGAGAAACATATTATGCTGGGTCTTACATAGATCTACTTCAACCTGAACAATGCCCTTTTAGATGGTCAAGTTTAACATGTTGCTTTCCACTTTAATTTGCTCTGCTGCAGTGGTTTGACTAATGCGTGATTGGCTTATGTATATGAATGGTTAATTCTTCAGTCATCGCTGCTTTTTGGGAACTTTTGCATCCTTAAAGGGGTGAGTACTGGCTGGAGGAAATATGGAGGAAATCCCAGGGAGGATCTTGAAGCTTTACAGAATCTATCATTTTTCTCTTCATTTTCTCTGTTTCCTGTGTATAGATGAAAGGAAAGTAGCCAGGCCCTCGATTCTGCTGCTCTGGCCTGCCTTTCGCCAGGCCCTCGATTCTGCTGCTCTGGCCTGCCTTTCGCCAGGCCCTCGATTCTGCTGCTCTGGCCTGCCTTTCGCGAGGCCCTCGATTCTGCTGCTCTGGCCTGCCTTTCCTGCCATTGTGAATACCAGTCTTCCGGAACTTCTCTATTCCTTACCTTTGCTTGTGTTATTTTTATCACAGTAACAGAAAGTAACTTACACACCAAGATTTAGTTTTTGTTAGTTTAGTTATTTTAAATATGAATACACAATCTAACTATAGACTTTTTTTTTTTAGCATTGGCCATATCTAGTCATGGATAATAGGTCATGTATCAAAACAAGAGAAAAGCCTAACACAATTTCATCATCATGATTGATAGAAATTAATAACTTTAAATATTATTTTGATCAATTTAAAGTTCCAAAATGAAGGAATTGAAAGGGAATACAATTCTGAGTGAGCATTTAGATATGAATCAAATTTGAGTGCTTAGATAATAATTTTATAAATATTGGCAAAATTGGCATTATAATAAGTTGCATGTAATATTCTTTCTTTTTCTGAAAAACATATTTTTCTATAGTTCTTAGAATTCAAATTGTGATGCCAAAGCAGATATTTCAAATTCAAAATAGTTCCCAATGTACCAGGATTCTGCGTTTTATGTTTTCTTTTGGAAAAATACCTTTAAAGTTGTGATAATGCATAAATTTTAAGATTCTACTAAGCATTGATTTTATGTCCTAAATCAAAGATTGATTTTCAATATATACAAAGAATCAATACAGAAAAAAATTGGGGTCCAGAAATACAAATGATATCCAAGATTTAAAATTTCATATCAAATTTTTATTTTAAAAAAGGTCGTTGGCCGGGTGGTGGTGGCGCACGCCTTTAAACCCCACACTTGGGAGGCAGAGTCAGGCGGATTTCTGAGTTCGAGGCCAGCCTGGTCTACAGAGTGTACTGTGTAGCCAGGGCTACACATGGAAAGCCTGTCTCGAAAAGAAAGAAAAAAAGGGTCGTTGTGTTTATACTTTTTCATTAGTTATTTATTCATTTAACATCCTGATTACAGCCATCTTCTCCCAGTCCTACACTTATTCCGCCTTTTCTTCTCTCTTTTTCCTTAGAAAAGGAGATGACCCATGTGTATCATCCCACCCTGCCAAAACAAGTCACAGCAGGACTAGGTGACTCTTCTCCCACTGAGCCTAGACAAGGCAGCACGGCTAGGAGAAAGACCCAAAGGAAGCTAGAAGAGTCAGAGACAGCCTGGCTCCAAATGTTAAGGGACTCACAGGAAGAGTAACCTGCATATCTGTTACAGATGTTTAGTGAACCCAGGTTTAGACCATGAATGATGTTTGGTTCTTGGTTCAGACTCTAAGACCTGCTATGGTCTCAGGTTAGTCTTTGTTGGTCTTCTTTCCTAGTCCCTCAATCCGTCCTGGTACTCCTCCACAAGACTCTCAGGGCTCAGTTTAATGTTTTGATGTGGGTCTCTGCATCTGTTTCTACAGTTATGCAGGGCTTCTGTCTGCAAGCACATCAGAGTATAATTAATAGTGTCAGAGTTTGGCTCTCACCCATGGGATCTGTCTCAAGTTGACCAGTCATTGGTTGGTCATTCCCTCAATATCTACCTGACCTTTACCCCTGCAGATCTTGTAGCTAGGAAATAATTTGGGCCCGAGTTTTTTTGGGGTATGTTGGGGCCCCCTCCCTATAACTGCCTACAGGAGATGGACACTTCAAGTTCTATATCTCCCTCTGCTAGGAGTCTCAGCCAGTGCCATTCTCACAAAATCCCAGCATCATAGTTCTCAGGTTCATCCTAGAGATTCTACCCCAATGATTTCAATTCTGTCCCTAGCCTTCTCTGCCCACCTCTTCCCCACTCTTCCCACCTGTGTTCCCACCTCTGTTCACTTCTCTTCCCTGTCTCTTACCCACTTCCTCCTCTCCAATCACATCCCATGTTTATTTTATTTCCTCTTCTGAGAGAGTCTCAATCATCCTTCCTAGGGCCCTCTTTGCTACTTTGGATATATAAACTGTAGAATTGTTATCATTCATCCAAGAATAAGTAAGCCAATATCCAAGAATAAGTAAGTACATACCATGCATGTCTTTTGATGTCTGGGTTGCCTCAGTAATGAAGATTTTTTTTCTAGTTCACAACAATTGCCTACACATTTCATGATGATCTTGTTTTTAATAGGTTTTCCATTGTGTAAATGTACTACATTTTCTTTATCCATTCTTCAGTTGAGAGATATTTAGCAGGTTTCCAGTTTCTGACTACTATGAGTAAAGCTGCTAAGAGTACGAACAATTGTTCTTGTGGCAATGTGGAACATCTTTTGAGTGTATGATCACGAGTTAAATATCCAAGTCTTGCGGTAGATCTATCCTTGAGAAAACACAAAAGTAATTTCTAAGTTGATAGTACAAGTTATTACTTCTACCAGTGATGATGGAATGTTCCTGTTGTTCCTCATCACCACCAGCATCACCTTCAGCTTTTGATCTTACCCTTTCTGACATGTATAGGATAGAATCTCAGAGTCACTTTTATTTGCATTCTCCTCATGATTAAGGATGTTGAACTTTTTGGGGGGTGGGGGGAGACATTTGTCTGGTTCTCTGAAGTAGAGTAAATACAGAGTAAAGTCTGCCTGCCAAGCAGAGTCAAGGCAGATGAAGGTCTGCTGGCAGATTTCTTGGCCTTCTGATGTGTGGACTGATAGGAATAGATACACATGAGACTCGAATCAAGGGACTGAGCATTCGATTTTTCTTTATGGAAGGAACATGGAGGCCTATGGATAAAAACAAATATTCTGTGTATATGTCAGTTATTGTTTCTGCTAGCTTGTGGTATTGTTTCCCAAGGCACTTTGAGGTATAATTAGTCTAAGCAAAAAATCAAAACAAAAACAAAAAACAAAAAAAACAAAACTCAGGGCTGCTGCAGTATTCATTGACAGTCCTGACAAATCTCTCTCTTGTCTCTGTGTCTTCTTTCTGTCTTTTCTTTAATGATGCTCACTCCCCACTCAAGTACTGTTTGACAACTACAGCTAAGTTCCACGATTTACATGCTTCTTGCCATTTTTCTACTCTGGTGTGAATTCTCTGGTTATCTCCACTTTGCAATTAGGTTATTTTGTTTGTTGGTGTCTAACTTTTTGAATTATAGTTAGGACACTAGCCTTCTGTCAAATGTGGGATTGGTGAAATTTGTTTACCATTCAGTAGCCAATTGTTTTGTCCTATTGATGGTGTTCTTTGCTTTATAGTAAATTTTCAGTTTCATGAGGTACTCTTTGTTAATTGTTTATCTTAATACCTGAACTGTTGGTTTTCTGTTCAGAAAGTACTTTCATGTTTCAATGTATTTAAGGATATTCCCCAATTTCTCTTCTATTAGAGTTGGAGGATCTAGTTTGTTGTTGAGGATCTTGGACTTGAGCTTTTCGCAAGGTATTAAATATGGATTTATTTGCATTCTTCTACATGCAGACTGTGGTTCTGAGTTCCTCCTCCTCCCTCAGGGTATATAGGGAGTGCTACACAACAAATAGGAAAATATGAAGTGGAGTCTGGAAAGGGTGGGTCAGTTGTATCTATCTAGCAATGAGTGCTGTTGGAGAAGGACTTTTCTGAGAGCTTAGGGTTACAGCTCTCTTAGAAGGTACTCAGTCATATAGTTCTCTTAGACTATGTTCAGTTAAATCACCTGTATGCTTTATTTGGGGTAAACAAGTGTTCTATGAATCTTGGAGAATGGCAAGGGATTTTTGGGGGTGAAGGTAAATCATTGGCTGGAGCTTAACCTACTAAGAATGCCTCCCTTACATGGAGAGGCATTCCAGGAAACCCAGGTCTTTGCTGAGTAGGTTCTTTTTTGGAGCAAGAAAGTTTAACCTATAATTTTGCCAAAGACTATGTGACAATCCTATGGTAGAAGATGTGGGTTCAGGCTACCCAAATCAGAGAGAGAAAAGAAGAACTACCTAAGAAAATTAGGTCCTCAATTTTCCCCAGGAAATCAGTCCAGACATGGTAGACTACCACATTAATAAAGGGATCCAAAAGAAGACCATTTGCTGAAGACACTTTCTGTTTTACTTGGTAGAGTTCTGGTTTCTTTGCCTAAAATCAAATGTCAGTAGCTGTGCGGGTTTATTTGTGGATCAAGCCCTAAGAATACACAGTAGGGGCTTGATCTGTGATTTAAGCTTTTGTAATGTTCCTTTACAAATGTGGGTACTCTCACATTTGAAACATAGATATTCAGGACTGAGATGTCTTCTTGGTAGATGTTTCCATTGATAAATATTAAATGTCCTTCCCTATCTCTTTTGATTAATTTTGTTTGAAAGTCTATTCTATTAGATATCAGAATGAGCACTCCAGCTTATTCCTTGAATCCATTTCCTTGGTAAACCCTTCTCTAGTCCTTTACTCTGGGCTAAAGTCAATCTTTTTTACTGAGGTATGTTTTTTTGTTTGTTAGTTTTTTGTTTTGTTTTGTTTTGCTTTTTGCTTGTGTGCAGCACAAAGGTGGATCCTGTTTTAGCATCTATTCTGTTGGCATGACCTTTTACTGGAGAATTGAGTCCATTTATATTGAAATATATTAATGACCAATGATTATTAATTCCTGTTATTTTGACATTGTTGGTGTCAGTGTGTGTGTGTGTGTGTGTGTGTGTGTGTGTGTGTGTGTTCATCTTATTTGGCAGGTGTGGAACTATATATTCTGTGTGTTTTCTTGGGTGTGGTTAACTTCCTTGGATAGGAACTGTACTTCTAATACCTTCATAAGGCTTGATTTGTGGGTTGATTTTGTTTAAATTCAGATTTCATATGGAGTATCTTGTTTTATCCTTCTATGGTTATTGAAAGTCTTGGCTGGAATCTGTGCTGTGGTATCTTAGAGACTGCAAGACATCTACACAGCCCCTGTTATCTTTAGAGTTTCTGTTAAGAAGTTGTATATAAAATTTTGAGAAGACAGGTGGCCTGATCTCTCAATCGAGGGGCTGTGCCTAACCTGTGGACATGGTCTCTACAAGTTCTATCTCTCCTTTCTTGGGTATTTCAGCTAATATCATCCCTGTTGGGTCCTGGAAGCTTGCTTTTCTGATATCTGAGACTTTTGGTTGGCTACCCTCAGTTCCTTATCTCCCACTGCTACACATCTCTGTTCAATTTCCTGATCCCCTGTTCACCTCCCCCATTTCTAACCCCTAATCCTACCCTCTTTTTTCCTCTCCCCCTCCTTTCTTCCTCCCAAGTCCTGCACACCCTCTACCTCCCATCATTATTTTGTTCCCCCCTCTAAGTAGAACTGAAGCATCCACACCTTGGTCTTCCTTCTTCTTGACCTTCATATGGTCTGTAAGTTGTTTTATGGGTATTCCAAGGTTTTTTCCTAATAGCCACTTATCAGTGAGATTGCTCCTGTCTAAAGGAAATACAGGGAGAATGAGTGGAAGAGAAACTGAAGAAAAGCCATCCAAAGACTTCCCCACCTGAAGACTCATCCTATATGCAGCCACAAAACCTAGGCACTATTGCGGATGCTAAGAAGTGCTTACTGAGAGGAGCCTGATATAGCTGTCTCCTGAGTAGCTTGGCCAGAGCCCTACCATACCCCTACCAAAGGGGGATGTGTAGGGTTAAGAGGGTTCACATATTCACTCAGTCACAGAGTATGGCACACTTACCCCATGTTGTCATCAGGCTGGTGTCAGGCTTTAAAAGAAGCCCTGGGGACACCGTTCTGGGGGTAAGGAACAGAAGCCTAAGGTGCTGGGGACAGCCAAAGCTGGTTTGGGGGTCCCAGTGCTTGCAAGCAGGCTGGGGCAGTCTGGTTCTCAGGTTCTTGGGCACCCCGGCACTGCTGGATGCCACAGAGGAACTGAGAACAGAGTGGAGGGGTTCCATGGGCTGGATCTGGCCCAGGGAGGAGGGAGAAATGAGGGGAGCTCTAGCTGGGTTCCGTGTGAATAGTCCTTGACAGTTGGCAGCTGGTTGGCTTGGTGGTCAAGGCTGGGACCACAGAGAGGCCTAGTACAAGAGATTAGATGGTGGATCTATAGGCTAAGGACTTCTCTATGTCTCCCCACTGAGGATCCCAGTGAAAAGAAATAGTCCATGGTTTTAAGGCATTTATTGTCATGGCTGAAAGTGGATGAGTAAAACTGTACTCCACTAATCAGGACAGGCCTGAGGTTAAACTACCTTTTTCAGGGAAGAGTGTCTGGGAAGGAAAGCTTATTGGCTAAGGCCTTCAGGCCTTTAGGTACCTCATTAAAATGGAGATCTGTCTTGAGTTTAAACAACCTCTAACTATGGAGGAGCTTAGGGCATTGCCCATACATGACTGATGATCATAAATCTATGGAGGGCTGCAACCTCCTGTCGGTAGCCTAGTGTCAGGAGCCTAGTGTTCAGAAACCAGGCAAAACACTTTCTATCTCTTTAGGGTCACCCCAGTTTCTAGACTTAGCTCAACCAGGCACCAGGCTGGCTTTCACGGTCCTACAAGAATGCTTGCAGCCAACCATCAGACTGAGCAGGGGAACTTCTATGGAGGTGTTAGGGAAAGACTGAAGGAGCTGAAGTGTTTCCATAGGGAGAACAACAATTTCAACTAACTATATCCCCCTGAGTTCCTAGGGACTGAACCACCAACCGAAGAATATGCATGGAGGGAACCATACCTCCAAGTGCATTTATAGAAGGGGATGGCTTTGTCTGTCTTCAAAGGAAGGGGAGGCCATTGGTCCTGTGAAGGTTTGATGCCCCAGCATAGGAGAATGCTAGAATACCAGGGCAGTGGGGCAGGAGTGGGTGGGTGGGAGAGCACTCCTGTGGAGGAGGCAGGGGGAGGTGGTGGGTTGGGGTTTTCTGAGGAAACTGGGAAGAAGATTTTATATATATATATATAATTTTAACTCTTTCTTACTGTTCTGTGCTGATGACTCTTTTTTTTTTAGTTTCTTACTATTTGTGCTTTAATAAGTGCTGGGTTCTTTGCTCTTACTACTGGTGCTACCCAATAGGGTAGGTGATAATAATGATAGCAAGAGGCATATTAGCTGCAAGAAGCATTCCTGAAATTAAGTCTCTTGGGACCTTGTCCCTCAGAGATCACCATGTATCATAGGGCATGGAAAAATGGTAAGCCACCTCCAGAAAAGCCACAAAGTAGTCTAGGTCTTTCCTAGATGGCATCACACAAATTTCTCATCTATCAGTTTCCTAAGTTTGCGTTTTCTCTGTTTCTTCTATTTCAATTTTGATCAGTTTTATGTATTATCATTCATCTGTTTAATTGAATTTTTCTGTGTTTCTTTAAGACATTTATTCATTTCTCTTTTAAACACATCTATTATCTTTGTACGATTGGATTTAAGATCACCTCCTTGTACTTTGGCTGTGTTAGTATGCCTAAAACTTACTGGAGTATACAAGGCCTCTGGTTGTGTCATATTGCCCTGTATTTTGTCCATTGTGTTTTTATGCTAGCCCTTAGCCAATTGGTTGTCCCTGGTTTTGAGTAGTTATTCCTGATGCTGTCACCACTCTTCAGCTATGGCCCTGATAATGGAGGTAAGGGAACAATACAATGCTCCCCTCCACTGGCTGTGTCACAGGTGAACCTGAATGTGTCTGGGGTCCCACAGGCAGAGAGAGTAGTATGGCTGTCAATGGAGCTCAACAGTCAGAGGGCAGCTCACTCCTACTGGTTGTGCTGCATGTGGATCCAGTAGGTAGGAGAGTGGCTGGGAGGAGACTAACCTGGATGCTTCTGTGTTTGAGCAGGCTTCCTGGGGGAAAGCAGGCAGAGCCTTAGGTTAGATGAGGAAGCTTAGGGGACAGCTCACAGTCTGTCCATCTCTGCTGGCCATGCTTCAGGCTGACCCAGGGGGGCTGGGGATTAGTAGAGGGGTCTTATGACTACTTCTAATAATAACTTTTATTTCAACAGACACTTGTAAACTAACCTAACTTAAAAATTAAATATTTAATTTACATCGAGTCATGACAGCTGATTGTATGGTATGTGCCCTTGTAATTATTTATCTGGATCGTGACTTCAACTGCATCTGACCCTCTTCTGCTTTTCTTGTGGCTTTGACAAAGAAAGGTTCTCATTAGCACATTTTGCTTTTTTAGAACCAAATATTTTATAGATGAAATTGTGGAATAGATATAAATAGATGGTAAAAAAGAGTTAAGAAGAAACATATGCTCCTTTTAAAGAGTTAATGAGAAGTTAAATCGAAATTGTACCTGGGAAACAGTACTATTCCCTTTGGTCTACTCATCTTTTTTAGAGTTTCTTAAAAGTAGAAATAGAAAGATTGTCTTAATTAGGAGATATTTTAATTAAAGAGAAATAGATCATTTGGGGGATGTTAGCTGACTGCTTTATGACTTAACTTTTCAAGCATAGGTTCTTTTTCCCTGAACTGCTGTCTGCTAGCAATTGACTTTCTCTAGCTGACAAAAGGGACTAAGTTAGAACTGCTTTTATCGGTGAGCGTTGTTACCCAGTAGGTTGCTTGTGCATGCTTCCCTGACTCCAGCCTCATTCAACAAGCCTGTAATGTACTTAAATCAGTGTTGGAAGCGTTTTTTTTCTTTAAAACTCATGAAGATCATAATAATTCTGCAAACATGAGCTGTACAGTAAGTTGAAAATGAAATGTAAACTACTTATCTTCAAAAATATTTTCATCATTTTGTCAATAAATATTTTAATATTTATTAGTGTAATAAAATAAAAAAGCTAAAAGTTAACCAAAACAACATGACTGAATTTATGTTTAGTTCTCTGGTTCTCTACCTAGTCATGACTGTGCAAGAGAGTGCTTGAAAACAATCATCTGTCAGTGTTGGCATATTATAGTAAATATACTCTCAAGTCACAGATGCAGCTTTGTCACTATTCATTCAACACCACTATTCCGTAATAAACTAGACCAATGATTTGTGCCATTTAAGTATGATTGAATAAGATTAATTTTCTCCTTAATAAATATATATTTATATGTACCTGTGCTAAGAAAAGAAAGCAGTTTTAAGAAAAATATTTTTAAGACTAAAGAAGAAGCACTTTAGGAAAATAGAAAAAGTATGACATTTAGGGAAAGAAGACAAGTTTGTTTTGGAATATTGTACTTATTTAACTTTTTATTGGTTCTTCACATCATGTACCTAATTTTACTCACTTCGCTCTTCTTGTAGGTGCTTTTTCTCCTTGAAATCCCCAACCTTAACAGAGAAAATAATAAATATTTTGTGGTGGAAGCTGTAGTACGTCACACTATGTCCTACAGTATGTCCTTTTGTTTACAATTCTTTGCTTGCAAATGTTCACTACAAGGAGTGCTTGGCTTATTAAGAGGCCCCTAGCTTCAGCTACTTTATCAATATTGGAACCTTACTGGAACTCCTTTCAGATATCCTACTGTTGCCCTGTGGCATGGATATCCTGTAGCTTTGGATCTATAGGACTGGCCCTCTAATGCACTTCAGCAGTTCATTGATGGTGTAGATGCTGAGGTAACCCTAAGCCCTGGTTTTGGGGCTAAGAGGTGTCTATGCTGGTCAGACCACTGGCTCTCTGGCTCTCATGCTCTTGAGGCTAGCTCACCCCCGTACCTAGGGTCAGCCCTATTTTGCTACTGGCAGGAAGCATAGGGCAAGCTCCCCTGAGTGCAACAGGTGAGAGACAGGACCAGTTCTTCCTCTCTGATGACAATGGGACCATTTCTTTTGACTACAGTACATGGCGAGGGATGAGAGAATAGGTCACTCCCTTGACAATGTCACAGCAATGGCATGCTCTCTCATGCCCTATCCTGAGGGCCTTGCTCCTCCTAAGTGGCAGCAATGGTGTCAGTGGAGGCTTTCTCAAGTATTGAAGTTGTCTACGAGAATGATCAGTTCTGCACTGATACCTCCAGGGCCATTGCTCCCCAGGAAGCTCAGGTAAGGGGTGGGGCCAGTTCTGCTCAGGCCTCAAATATCAACAAGTCTGACAGGAGGCAACCCAGACCACAGCTGTCCTTCCAGGCTTTGGTGATAACTAACCTTAGGCATGACCCCCGGTAGCAGGAATAGCTAGGACCCCACCGTGGTCCTGTGTGGTATCGTAGACTATTTGTTCCTACCATCAAATCTCCAGTTCTCCCTCCCTTCATTGAACACCCTTCTGTTTCTCTTTTTCATCTGTTTTTCCACCTCTTACTAGTTCCACTTACTGACACCTGGGGTCTTTGAGTGACTGCAGTCATCTCAGGCTCAGGCATGATCTATATACACCACCACCCACCTCTACCCCAAACTGCCTGAGCAACAACAGGCTGGTAGTCTTCTCAGGCTAGACCTCAGTCTGTGCCCCATGGCATTAATCAGGGCATCCTCTCAAGCTCACTCCTCTCTTCGTCAGCCTGAGTGCCCCCTTTCAAGAGGAGTCTGTTTCAGGCTCACTCCTGCTTGGGGTCTGTGATCCAAGGTGGGTTTCTTCTAGTCTCCATCTAACTTCCAGTCTTTACCAGGTCTACCTGGCAACAGACTGGTGATATTCTCAGGCTTGCTCTTTTCAGGGAATGTTAGGTTACTAATCATTTAGATTTCCACAGGTAGAATGCTTTCCAGAGGTGAGCATGGACATAGTACCTCTTCTCTCTGCTACCTACTGATCCATATATGACACAACTGCCACACCTACAATGCCAGAAGAGGGAGGAAAGCAAGATTTTTATTTAGTTTTACTTTTTGAAACATTTATAATGAACACAATTTAGATTTATAATTTCTGCTACACTTCAGGAAATTTCTAAATGGCTACAGATAAGACAATGGGAACATTCATGAAACACCAAGGTTCCTTTAGGCTAGAGGCTGTAACCAGCAACTAAGCTAGCCAACTGTCCTCTCCAGTTCTCATTGATAAAATCTGTATCTTAGGAAAAATAACCTAAAATTAATGATATTCTTCTATAAGATTTGCAAAGTATCCATTATATAAAGTACTAAATGAAACACCATAGAAGATGTGGCTTTGATGAGCTAAATAGCTCTAAAATATTGCAAATGCAATTTCAATGTTTATAATATTATTTAAATATGTGTAGTTTAAGAAATCAAGTTATTTGGCAAAAATATGAAAACATTGGATTTTTCAGTTTTGTTAATTAAAAATTTTTATTTCAAATGTAGAATACATTGTTTTTATAGGCAATATGTCAGAATTTACTCCATTGTACGAAAAAAATATTTCAATGTTTTATGTTTATTGGAAATTCATGTATTTTAAAATATTTATCATTAAGACTAATACAGTATTTAAATTCTGAGACTTCTTTTACATTGTAAAACAAATGTTTACCTCTTTCCCAGTATCAAATAAATAACGAACCAAATCTTTATGAATATTTTATTTATTATTTATTATTTATTTATTTTTATTTAAATTTTTTGGTTTTTCGAGTCAGGGTTTCTCTGTGTAGTCTTGGCTGTCCTGGAACTCACTCTGTAGACCAGGCTGGCCTTGAATTCAGAAATCCGCCTGCCTCTGCCTCCCAAGTGCTGGGATTAAAGGCGTGTACCATCACTGCTTGGCTGAATATTTTATTTTTTAAAATCACTTTGGAAGTTGGAGATCTAGCTCAGTTAGTTGTCTTCGTGCAGATGACAACAAAGTGCCAGGTCACAAATATCTGTAGCTCCAGAAGGAAAGAAACGAGTACCCTCTTCTAGCTTTTACAGGCACTGTATGTTATAGTTACTTGCACGCAGGCAAGACACTCAGACATTTCAACATAAATGCCTTAATTTTAAATCATTGTGTGTTTGTGCATTGGATTTTTTCCAAAGATGCACTTTTATTTCACTACTGTTTCTGATTTAAATAAGTAAATAAGTCACAGAGAATACTGTAGCTTTTATATTTGTAAGTAAGTCCCTAGTTTTCAGATTTTGAAAGATAAAGACAACCAAGGAAAATCAAATTATATAAATAAAATGTAATGTTCATGAGAAAATTTTTCAGATTTTGTCTCCTCCTCCTCTTCTTCTTCTTCTTTTTCTTCTTCTACTTTCTCCTCCTTTTTTTAGAAAAAAAAATCTATGTGAGCCAGGCTGACTTTGAGATTTTACGTATGTATTAAAATTCTTGGCAAGATTAACATTTAAAGTAAATTCATAGAATAAAGTTGTCTGAGCCCAGAGGATTTAGAAAGTTAATCATTGTATTCTATTATAAGTCACTAAATCAAATTCATGAGTTTGTATTTGGAGTGCTTATACCAGATGGCTGATGATTTGTGTTTGTGTGTCACGTACTCATTTAACACTACCTAACTAAATCATTGTTCATAATATACAAATCTTATAGATCAGAAAATGGTTCAAACAGGGAAAAGTAAATTTTCCAAGGTCCAGAAGTTATCACCTGTTTTCACATAATTTGATTATGGGCCAAGAGACCAAGTGCTTTACAAATTTTTCGTAGGTGTACTCAGTACTTGTAAATCTTAATCATGACTAAAACTCTAGAAATCATTTTTTTTCTCATAAGTAGAATACATCATACATTATAATATAGATGAATCACACAAATCTATTACTACACCAGCCTACTGGGCTTCCTTGGATATAAATCACATATGCCATATATTGTCTTACTTAACCTCCATGAATTTTTCAGTATTTAAATATTAAAATCTGAAGTAAATAAATATGCATTTCCAAAGAAAATGTACTCTAATAGTATTCACTAGAGATACAAGTTTCTAAACGTTTAAACTATAGTTATAATTTATGTTAGAATCATGATGATTATCATGAGTGATATGACATTGAAAATTTTAAACCTACCTAAGCAATATTATACACATATTTTAACAATTTGGCAAAGAACAATATGGTGGTTTTTCACTTAATTTATCAGCACATCTGCCAAAGCCTTTCTTTCTTTCTTCTATTTATTATGCAACATTCAAAGAACAACTATGGAATGCTGTTAGAGAAAGTTCTTGAGATTTTTTCTTTGAGACATTGATAATTCCAAAATCAAAAACAATTTATTAAAGAAGAACACAAATTCTCAAAGCAAGAAAAAATTGAATTATACTATTATAAGGTCATTTCCCTATGGTGCTTGACAGTGTTCATTACCCTTTTCCTCTGGGGAAAAAAAGATACATTAGTTAAACGATTTATTTCTTTTCTCATGAAGCATGAGGCATTGTGTTCACAGAAAAATGTGATAGTAAGGAATAATAAAAGGAAAAAACATTTTTTGTTTTTCCAAAAGACATAGGAGTTGCTAATTAACATTTTTTCTCAAGTAGATAAAAACACATATGCAAACATTTCTTTGACGAGTAAACATGATTTTAATCCAGTATCTGATTTGAAATTGAAAGATCAAAACCAGTATAGTCTCAGGATTTCTGTGAAATAATCTTTTTATGAGTAATTGCTGAAACCATTTCATGGGAATGGAACTTTGATGTTTGTAGATTTAGACATGGTTACATGTGTAAAGGTGACAAATTGAGTGTATATGTATGTTTGATGTGAGTGCAAGTGTAGCTACCCAAGCACTGGGGAGGTCCAAAGTATAACTAAAGTATATTCCAAAAGAAAATTTTATATTGTTTGCATATCTTTTCTTACAATTTCTCTACAGAATTTTAGCAGCATGTTTGTGGTCATCTCAGGGCCCTTAAGGAAAAAAAGACAAACATCTATGATATTTTTGTATAGCAAGCACAGAGGATTCTGTTACATGGAATGTCACTGCTGACAATACAGGCCTGTTTTGTTATGACTCTTTATAGTGTATTGTTTTCTAATTTGACTTAGTGAGTATATACTTTCAACCATATAAAAACAGTTTAGAAAAGGATGTTTAATTAAATAAATAACATATTTTCAAAGTCAGCTGGTTTCATTATGCAGCTAGATATCTCATTACCTTTATACTTATAAAAAAAGAACATGTACCCTGGACCAATGTTTCTTACTTTAAATAATTTTGTTTGTATTGTAGGAAAGTGAAATCCTACAAATTATGAAACAATGATTACAAAATTTAGAGTTATGAGAAATAACTCAAGAAATAAACAAAGATTTGTTGCTACAGAGAAGATGTTAGTGAAGGACCAACTGCGACATAATTGCTAGACAGCATATTGGTAGCCCAGGCAACAGCAAGACCAAAAGTATACAATGGCCATGCGGCCATGTGTTGTTTGTAAGGAAACCAACCATTAACACCATTTCAAGGGAGGACTGCAAATCTATACTTGACCCTAGTAAGAACAAATTCTTCCTGATGTGTGCTCACTGACAACGTTTATACAAAAAGGCAAAGTTCTAGTAGTAGAATAGGATAGAAGTTCTAGTAGTAGAATAGGATAGGATGGATGGCAGATCGGCTTTCATTAGATAAGCAAGTAAATATGGTAGCCATTAAAAGGTAAAGCTGACAAAGGTATTTGACAATGGTTACATTAGTTCATAGATTAATCTATAATCAGCTTCCAACATGAGTAGAAAGAGGATACATGAGTAGAAAAAAGATAGAGAAGCAATATGTAATGTAGGACTTACATTGTATTTTAAATGTTAGAAAAAGAACAAAGCAGAATTGCAGGAAAGAGGGGGATGGGGTGGGGGAAGAGTTTATGAAATGTTGCTTCTGGGTAAAGGTTGTGCACTGAGGTATGACTGCCTAGGAAGGCTAGAGGTACAGAGTTCAGACAAAGACAAATGTTCTGATGAATTTTATTAACTTAGGAGTTATCCTGAAATACTGTGCCAAAAGTTTGGGTATGTTGGAGAGAAATGTGCACTATAAGTTATCTTAGAAAAAATTTGAATCATTTCTCTCAAATCAATTTACTTTGAGATGAATCATAATATGAAAATGATTGATGGATACCTATATGTGTGTATATTTAAGAAAAAAATGTAATACAATTGACAGTAGCAGAATTAACTAAAACAGTCATCATTCACTGTAGAAATGGATTTATTTGTTTTTTGAAAATGTGAAAATGTAGAAGAAATTGAAACTTAGCAGAAAAAATCCTGTTATTGTGATATCAGTCCTTGTAAATTAATAAAAATAATCAAGGATCTATAGGACATTCTGAAGAAAAAGAATAAGTCAAGGCAGATGCTCAAAAAATGCAAGAAAGAAAAAAGGCAAATTAGGATAATCCTTTCAGAAAAAAATAACACTAGCAATAATAATGACATGCATGATAAGTACATGACAATTTTATTATTGCCTATATTTATAATTAAGTGAATGATTCCAGTTATTTCTAAAATCAGATACATACAATAATCAATATATGCCATTCAATGTTCCTTTTTATTTTATCTTTTATTTGTGTATGCTTGCAGATGTTAAAGGACAGATATCAGTATCATTTTTATGCCATGTCACTTCTCCTTTAGTGAAAGAGAAAAGCGAATGAGACGTCTCTAACATATTTAAAAATTAAAACGTATCAAAAATTAGGATACAAAAGGGAATATTAAAAAATTAAAACATCAAAAATTAGGATACAAAAGGGAATATTTAAAAATTAAAACATCAAAAATTAGGATACAAAAGGGAAAGAAACAAGTTATACAAACACAATGTTTACTGTCTGTGAAACATGAAACAAAACAAAATAAAACTACAAATAAAACATGTTACATGCTCAAATTAAAGACAAAGATTGTAAAACTGTAGGAAATGGCCAATTAAGTGTTTTACATAAGGAGTTGTACAAAATAGAAAGAAGAGAAAAAAGATGAATTATATGTGTACATAAGCTATCCAAGCACCAACATTATTGCAAGAATATTATATCAAATTAGATTGCAATGCAAAAATTATTAATAAACCTGGATATATACTTACCATAAAAATATTTACTGAATCAACATTTAATGTTTTTTATTTATATAATAAAGCTGGCATTAAAAATTAAATGAATAAACTATTCCATTATTTTAGTGAGATACTTTATCCAAGCCCTCCAAGTAATAAAGGACAAAATATGTTAATATTAATTAGATATAAAGACTTGCCTATCACTGTCAAAATACTTGTCTGTAAGATGAGATTATAATACATTCAGGACTACAGCATAAGCATCTTTCAGTGCAGCACAGAGCATTTATTTTCTAAAAATCCTATCACATACTATACTATATAGAAAAATCTTAAACAAATATGAATGATTGAATTGATGCTTATAATCTCTGACAATCAATTAGGGTATAAATTAATAAAATTGATAACTATAAAATATATCTTTAGATAACAAGTAAAACAATCCTTGGTAATTTTGAGAACAAATAATGCATCTCCATTTTCTGTTGGAACATTTTTGAAAATAAATACATGTTATCTTAGTATGTGTTGGTATAAGAATATGCATGTGTGTGTGTGTGTGTGTGTGTGTGTGGTGTGTGTGTGTGTGTGTGAGAGAGAGAGAGAGAGAGAGAGAGAGAGAGAACCTAATAAAGTACTTGAAATATTTTAGTTTTTATTTTATTTTAATTAATGAATGAATTTATTTATTTATTTTTACAAAGTGCTTACAGAAAACACCTCTTCTATAGTTTACCGGCCATAGAAATTGAGACAGGAGAAGTCGTGTCATGATAAGGTATACAATGATATCACCATGTGGAGAAGCAGACTGCTACTAAAAAATGTCAGCATTGTCTATTAAGATATACAATTTAGCCAAAGCTGGCAGGATAGTCATGCTCCATTTGAGGTTCTTGGGAAATTATGGAAAGACACCACCTAAACTTATGAACATATATACATACATACTTTAATAGTGAGGGAGTATGAAATTTAGAGACTAGCTTTTCTGTCATATTAGTAAACACTAATCTGAATCTTTGAAGAAATCACTTAATAATTTGTAAAATAACAATAATATGATTATAGCAACAACCATACACTGTGCAATCACATATATGTAGACGAGAGTAGCTTAATGAAACAGCTTGTTAACCCTGTTTCCAAGTAATATGTCCTTGGATGCAATTCACTATTTGCAGAGGACGTTCCTTTCCAAACCAGGACAATTGGTGTAACTGTTTTGACTACAAAGTCTCTGATAATTAAACAAAAACTATGTAGTTATAGTAAATGCATTTATTTGACTATTTGCTAAATTGTAACTTCTGCTTCTTAGAATAGGAACATTATCTATCTAGATATTTTAATGTTGGAACAGACACGAGGTTTTTTTTCCACATTAAATATCAGTCTTTATGGAAAACATGACATCATTTACATGACTGCAACATAAATGAAAACATTCTATTGAGGAAACGTCTGTATGTTTTGCTGAGTGTTATTGTAGGCTTGAATGCCAAGTTAAAATCAAATGAGTTAGGGGCCTCTGTAGAAGTTTCTTCTTCATTGCCTTGATTGATGGGGAAATGTTAACCTAATTGTTGGCAGCACCATCTAGTAGCAGTCCATAAAGAAAAAGAAGAGGAAGAGAAGGAAGAGGAGAAGGAAGAGGAAGAGGAGGAAGAGGAAGAGGAGCGGGAGGGGGAGGAAGAGGAGGGAGAGGAGGAAGAAGAAGAGGAGCGGGAGGAGGAGGAAGAAGAGGAGGAGGAGGAGGGGGAGGAGGAGAAGGAGGAAGGGGGAGGGGGAGGAGGAGGAGGAAGAGAAGGAGAACATGTAAAAATAAGGGTAGATGTTTCCCTCTTGCTTCCCAGATGCTTTGCCCTGTTGTTGTCATTGCTGTTCTTAAACTGATGGCAGTATAAGAGTTTCCAATATTTCATCATGGTTTAGAGATCAGTAGCTTTTAGAAAATGTTTCACTAACTTGCTCCAGATTGGGATTCTGCCATGTGGCCTGAGTATTTCTGTTGTCCTCCCTCATCCCTCATAAGAGACAGCTATTGTATGATTACACCAACTATTGATGTATTCAGCCTCAATGAACTAGTGACAATCAGGCTGTCCACTTCTCAGTTAGGCTATAGCTTTGTTTGTTTGTTTGTTTGTTTTACTAATTTAAAGGTGACCTCATAAATTTTGGTTGTGTATATGGGTGTGTGCATGTGCATGTATGTGTGCATGTGTATGTATGTGTGTGTGTGTATTTGTGTGTGTGTATGTGGTGTGAATAGATATCATATATGTCATAATATTGATTCTGATCCTTTAGGGAGCCCTAACTAAAACAGTGAGATTATAAAATGAATTTAGTTGTACTGGTAACTAATTTACAAGTAAACTCTGTCTCATGGCACTCACACGATGCATTATTATCCTGTTACATAACTAATTATCTCATGTGTTGCAGCTTCCATGCTTTTATTCATCAGAATTCTGTTACGAGATGACTGATTCTTTATTAGGGTTATTAAAGGGAGGCAATTAACGTGCTCACTAGGACAGAGTTCTTTTGTGAAGAGTGAGCAGAGAAATCTTGTTTCCAGGCCCATCCCACTGCATTTACAGACTGAAACAGTCTACTAGATTACCTAAACTGTAGATTAAGGTATGCAATCTAAATTAGTTAGCATGCTTTTTATATTATACCAACCAGATATCATCAGAGATGAATGAAAGATGCCATGTATTGAATTCTAATTTAATAAAAATAACAGCCATGAACTTTAATTTACAATTCTAGAAACACAATTGTGAGAGTCTGCAGATGTTCTAAACTATAGTTGGATCAGATAATAATACAAAAATTCAAGATATTTTGTGACAATTTATCTACCCAACAGCATAGGCTGATGTTAGTAATAAAATGGATTAATATAGTTGCTAAAAATTACATTCTAATATGTATATTACTTTGAAATATATACCAATAAGATAAACCATAAACTAAGTGTTATTCTGTCAAAAAGTGAGGGCCACTAATTGATAACTTTGAGAGTGATTTCCTACAATATCTAGAAAATATAAATGCTTACACTTTTAATATTAACTGGAAATCAATTAAAATGGAAAATATATAATATTATATTATACAATATATTATATGTGCTATAATATAAGAAATATATTTATTATATATTAATATATAATATAAGAAATATAATATATAATATATCAGGGAATTTTTAAAGAATTTTCTAAAATTGCATTTATATATGTATGTATATATATACACATACATATATATATATATATACATACATACATACATATATATGTATTATGAAGGACAACAGAATTTATCCAAGACAAATATCATATTATATATGGAAAGAAAATAAAAACCAGTAATGCAAATAATTTTTCAAGTTTCCTCATTAGTAATATTAGGTATTTAGGCTAATTTTATGAACTTCTGGATATAACTGGCTTCCCTGAAGAAAAACGCACCTATGATAAAAAAATGTGGGAATCAATTATGCTTAATTTTAGCCATGGAATCTTTATTTGCTATGCAATCGTTACAGATGAAAAAGTCATTTACAAAAAACTAGTGGTAAATCCAGCAATTGCATGTCTACACTGAGTGCACAGACAGTGAGATGCAAAATAAACTGAATGAGAGATCAATAAAAAAATGCCTCACCACATGCACAGAAAGTAATTAAGGCAAAAATGTCATATCATTTCTTAGTAAGCACTCGTGGTAGACAGCAGAAATCCTGTAAAATATACTATATAAGACCTTGAATTCTCTAATTGAAACTGTCTGAAAAAAATCGATGGTGCAAGAGAAAGCTTCATGTAGTCGTTTTGAATATTTAGCAAGGTAAGCTTAGAGGAAATTATGTAATAGACATTCATCCCAATAAGTCACAAGTGCCAATGGAGGCTTGTAGGTTTAAATCTAGATTTTTTTTCAAAACCTATTGCGTGCATCATTGTTAAACACTTTAACCTCTCTTCCAACCCACCAACCAGAGGTAGGTGTAAAAGAAGGTTAATAGGAAAAGGGTTTGGGGCACTTGTTTAAAAATTGTTCTTTGTGGGTGATTCTACTCTTCAGGATACCAGCAGTCCAGTTCAATAGAAGACATCAAATTTGAGTCAGTAGAGGTGACACAATCTAGCCGAAAGAACAAGAATCTACAGAATGGGAAAAAGTCAGCCACATGAGCTGGACTACCATGACAAGGTCTTTGACATGCATCTCTCTACTAAGTGAATACCAACAAAGACCAGCGTAGACCAGTGAAACAATGCGCAGTGTTGGAATGCCAGACCCTCCTCTCACTGCTTATGGGATTCTATTTTTATTCTTTCTAAATATCATGTACTGTCACAAGTGTCTTTGGTTTTCAACAAAACATCATGTGCCCTCTCACAATACAGCTTACAGAAAAATATCATGTGACCCATCAGAAATTTCTACTGTAAAGTCTATTTCTAGAACAACATATATGTATTTAAAAATTCTATGTGGCTAAGTATCTGGATAGCATGGATTTACAGTTATTAATTTAATTCAATCATTTATTAGATACCTCTTTAAGGATCCTCAAACTTAATGCTGAGTAACATATATTAAAAAAGTGTAAAACTTTTCTGGCATCCTACAGATTAGAAAAAGGTTTTTACCAATTCCACATTTACCAAAGGGATAATATCTAAAATATATAAGGAATTCAAGAAACTAGAAATCAACAAACTAAACAATCTAATTTAAAAATTGGTTATAGATTTAAAGAGAAAATTCTAAATAGAGAAATCTCATTTGCTGGTAATCAAAACCCTTAACCACCAGGGAAATGGAGACAAATGTATTTTAGGATTCTACCTTAAAATGATCAGAAGACAGCCCATACTAGTAAGGTTGTGGATCAAGGGGAATGCTCCTCCATTGCTAGTGAGATTTCAAATATGTATAACCACTATGCAAATCAATATTATGATTCCTCAGAATACTGGAAATCTATCTAACTAAAAATCTAAATATTCTATTCTTAGACATATATCCTATAGATAGTCAATCTTATCACAAAGACTTGCTCAACTATTTTCACAATGCCTTTATTCATAATAACCAGAACTCTAAACAACCTATATATCCAAACTGAAGAATGTATAAGTGAATGTACTCATACACATATTGGAATATTACTCAGCTCTTTAAAAACTGAGATTATGAAATTTGCAGACAAATGGATGCAACTAGGAAAAAAAATTACATGCTGTGTGAGGTAACCCAGACCCAGAAAGACAAATATGGTATATACTTACTTATCAATGGATACTACCTATTAAATAAATGATATTTTATGCTACAATCCACAGACCTAATGAAGCAAAATAACCAGGAGGGCTCAAGAGGGAATTCATAGATCTCCCTAGGAAGGGGAAAGGCAATGTATTTTGTGAGAGCACTGCGGGTGGTGGAAACAGGGGTGATCAGGTTTGGGAGAGGAGAAATGGGTGTAGAGTATGCTGAGAGATGACTTGAATTGGAGGACATTTGGGAAGCAATGTGGAAACCCACTTCAGTAGGAGTTCTCAGGGTGGTAGGAGTGTGATCCTCATAGTAAGGGAGGATATGGAGTCTGAGATGACCATTCTCTGTAACCAGTGGTGGGAATGGAACATCAACCCAGTCATAAAACCTTCCACCTGCAAACTGTCCTGCTTGAAAGAGCTCCTGATGCAGTGGAGGCCCAGAATTAGTGGAAGTGACTGATCAATGACTCAACTAATTTGAGGTCTATGCCAACAGATAGAGCTCATGCCTGCTTGGCTGGCATACTTCTTGAAAGATAGCCCAGAGACAGAATAGACAATGAAAAAATAAATCTTAATGATATTCTGCTATACTCACATATAAGTTCCTAGACCATCTAACATCATAGAAACTTTTGAAGTCAGCGGTTGAAAGCAGATGCAGAGACCTACTTAGGTGAACTCCAACCACCCAAAGACCCAGCTATACCAACCCTGGGCATATGTCCAAAAGACACCACATCACCTTACAAGGAAACTTGCTCAACTATATCCACAGTTTATTCAAAATAGTCAGAAACTGGAAATAACCTAGATGTCTCTCAACTGAAGAAAGAAAATATGAATGAAAGAATGAAAGAAAATATGATTTGCCTACACAATGGAATACTATTCAGCTATTTAAAAAAAAGAGATGGCGAATTTTGTGGGAAAATGGATGGAACTATAAAGAATTCATTCTGAGTGAGGTAACCCAGACACAGGAACAATAATATAGGTGTGTAATCAGTTGTAAGTGGATATTAACTCTAAAGCGAAAGATAGTATTGTTATAATACAATAACTCAGAGAGGCTATATAACAAGAAATGATCAAGGTATTATGCATGGGTCTCCCTGGGAAGTGAAAATACAATAAATATTGCAGGTGGAATCAGGGTAGGTGGAGATAGGAAGAGGAGGAATCAGTCATGTAAGGGAGGATGGAGGACTGGGACAGACATCTAAATTTTTGAGGCAATTTGAAGGCAAGGTAGAAACCCACTGCAGCAGAAATTCCCAGGCATCAATTAGCGTGAATCACAGCTAAGATTCCTAATAAGAAAGAGTATGCAGTCCTGAATCAGCCATCTCCTATAGCTCACCAATAGTTCCAATAGAGGGATTAGAACACCAAATCAGCTACAAAACCTTTGATCAATGCAAGGCAAGTGGATTGTGCCACCAGACAGAACAACTGGTAAACTTCAGTGAGCACAAACTCTATGAAACTCAGAATTGAAAATGGTAGGAGGGGAGCCAACTCCCTGCCTAAAGCAACTGAGAGGTCCATGACAATGAGTCACCAAGGAAGACACCTGAAGTCCTACCCCATACAAATAGAGCATCGCTAGCATTTTAAGGTTAGATAAATGGAAGCACCTATCCCTGGATCCCACCCTATTCCTCAATGTTTATAAAGTTCCTATATACATGCGGTAAAGTACACAAGTTACTTCACCGAGAAGGTTCTGAGAGTGGCTAATTTACTGGACTATAACACATTGGAGAAGAGTTTTCTCTCTTGAAGCATCCATCTCTGGATCTTGGACCCACCTGTCAGGCTAAGCCAATGCCACTGCCTTTCACTGCCCTCCAGACCTGTTTCCAACTGCCCCTACTTTTGACACTGGTGTTGCCACAGTAGAAGGAAAACCTTGGACCCTTCGTGGGCTTTCCTTCTGAGAACTGTAACAATATTTCCAGTGGGACCAGAATCCCCTGGAATCCATTTGTCCTAGATCCTCGAAGTACAACAGGTCTACAGTTTGTGCCACCAGTATAATGTGCTGTGGTAAAATAGGACAGAAATTGTGGGATGGCTAAGCAAGAATTTTGACCAGCTTAAGACCCCTGTCCCAAGAGAGAACCCAACTTGATATTGACTGGATTATCAGAAACCAGAGGCTGGATGTCATTGAGAACCACAAAAGTACCAAATATTTCTAGAAAAAGGAAAGGAAGGAAGGAAGGAAGGAAGGAAGGAAAGAAAGAAAGAAGGAAGAGAGACATGCTTCCTAATAGTCTGCTATAATTGTAGACAGACTTCTGGCTGTCCCCAGAGGACAGGAACTGATGGAACCACTGAAAGCAGTTTCTGCTTCTCAATGATGAGATTACAAGCATGGACCATTGTAACTGCCCAAGTCCTACTTCCCTTTTCAAAATATCATCCCTGTTTGTGTGCTTTTGAAACATTTTGATTTCAGTCAAAATATTAAATACATAATTCTGTTGTTTAATCTAACATGTCTAATTAAACATTACTTCTATTTTTAAAATTTAACAGTATAAATATTTCCTATTATGGGACTGCCTCAGAAAAATAACTGAATCAAAATAATAACATTCAGAAATATTTAAAAAAAACTATTGTATTAGATTTCTTCCCCTACAGGCTCATTTGCCACAAGAAGAAACAAATCCCAGTTAGATGGAAGATGAGAAAATTATGTCCATAAAAATTTTGAGTATCTCACGTACATCCTCTGGATAGAGTGTGAAGAAGTATAAGACACAAAAAACAATCATGTCAATCCATGAATAGGGGCAATTTTGATTACTATATGTAATGAAATTTTCTACATCATCCCTCTTTAGCTTTCCAAACCAATAATTTAAAATAAAACTAAGTCTTATAATGTCTTTATTATTTCTATTTTTCCTTGTTGGCAGGACTTAATTATGTACAGGCACTTCATATGCAGACAAGGCTGGTTTAAATTCACATAAATCCACCTCCCCTTACCTCCTGAGTTGTGGGATGAAATTGTTGTGACACTGTGTCTTACATAGAATGACAACTGGTGAGGATATTTGGAGTATAGACATCCAGAGGCTAAAATATAAAGAAGTGGAGTAAAACTGAAATTATTCTAGATGCATGAGACACATATCAAAATCTCATCAAATACAGCTAAATAGAGTAGTATTTGGCTGCAGAATTGAACACTTATAATTTTCTCTTTGATGTTCCAGTTACTTTTACTTGAACTTTTGGTTTAATAGAATTATTTTAGAATTTGTCTTTATTTTTATTGACTGTAGCCTAATGTATTCCCAGAATATTACAACTGGCATTTATTAAACATAGCTTCTAATTTCTCCACAAACCCAAACCTTCTAGTTTGTGCAACCATACGTACATAGACATGAAGCAGGTATTTTAATAGGTGATCAACAGTCATATTAATTTGTCATACTCTTGCCACAATGAGTTTTATTTTATTGTTTAATCAACGAAAAGTTAACAACAAATGTATCTGAAAATTATATTAAAATCTTTTTGTAGACTGGAATCTGATTGAAACCTAAACAACCTGTTCATTTTTCCTTTACATTCAGAATTTTGCACTTTTTCTATAATAGACATTGTTCTGTAAAGAACAACTAAAATCTATGTTAATCGATATTTTCCATTGATTAATTTGCATCAATAGCTTGATATTTTGATTCAGTGGTGTAAGTGTAAATTAAACTCAAATATTTTGTTAAATTTTATTTGTGTTTTAACGTGATATCCATTTTTTTATTTTAGCTCACTTAACGAAAAATGTAAATCCACATAAAAGCCAAACAACAACAAAAATTCTAATACGTTATATCTCTTATTTCTTTCCCAGTGAGACAATTGAATAATGCACCACTAATTCAAATGAAGGGGACACTCATAAGCAAGTTAAGCACAGCAGAAAAACAGAGAATAAAGAGACAAGAATATATACATCCTTGTATTTTTTTTAACAAGTGAGAAATATAAATCTACAATAACCAATTAAATTAAACTTTCTAATGAAAGGACTGCAAACTGATATGTCTGATTTCATAATCAATTAAATATGATGAAAATTTTATGCATGTGCTTCACAGAAATCATCTTTAATACTCACTACAATGTAGCTCTCAATTTGTGAAATAGTAAAGAAAGATAATTATAAAAGTATGTGTAGTAAGATATAATGCATAAAATAATCTACTGGTAAATACATATACTAATAATATTATCTGTAATTATGTAAAATTAGTTGGATAATGAAAAGAAATATAAGCATTTCATGTCTTCATTTTTCAAATAAAAATTACTTGCTAATTTGTTTTCCATAAAATGAATTTAAATGACAAAACTAACAACAGTAATAACAATGATGATACCCCTGACCATAATTGTACAAATATCTCTTTTTTATAATTTTATAATATTCATATATCTAATATATAATCAATGTAATTCATTCACATTTTAACTCCCATAATCAACTCTCATATGATATGATCAATATTATTATGTTATGTTAGTTATCATATTTTCCTTAAATAATTTGATAGTAGAAGAAAAAAAAAACATAATTTCCATGTCAACCTCTATGTACAAATTTCCCAAAGAAGTTTTTATTATCAAAACTAACTCTCATCCAATTAATTACATTTGGCAGTTATAGAAGTAACAGTATATAAGTATAGAAATAGAGAAACAAATTCTACATAAAACATACACCTTGAAGAGTGATTTATTGTTGAAATTCAAATTCCTCCCCACACTTCTTTCTTTACATAGATCTTTGCAAGAATGTTAGCACTGT
Source organism: Mastomys coucha (assembly GCF_008632895.1). Lineage (NCBI taxonomy): Eukaryota > Metazoa > Chordata > Mammalia > Rodentia > Muridae > Mastomys > Mastomys coucha. The sequence goes on from NW_022196891.1 coordinate 5,710,071, forward strand.
TTGTATCTGAAATCATTTCATTAACATTTTTATAACTATTATAGTACATAGGTCAAAAAGCTTTTTAATCGTTTTCCTACGGCAATCAAGATTTTACACGGCTTAGTTAAAGCACAAAGTTGACAATATTTGGAGACAAAGTTGCATGACTTCAAATTCTACCAGCTTATACTAAGCATAAATTGAGAACATACTTTACAAAGGCATGTTAAGATTAAAAAAATATTAGATATGAGATTGTAATAATAATCCTTACCACTGTAGCAAGAAATCCACACATTCTTAAAGAAATGAAAGAGAGCAAACTTTATGGGATACTCTATAATGTTTTCTTGATCACTGTATAATTTAACGGCTAAGACAAACAATAAACTTATTATCTGATTACTTAACATACACTTAATGAATAGGCCTATAATATATTGCATTTAATATGCTTACCTTAAACTTAATTGATAATCTAAAACCTGTGATTGATAAGGTCAAGTGCCTATCTCAGGAGTGTTAGGTCAAATTCCTTATATTTCAAGACTAGATTAATTCAATTATGTACTAAATTTTCAATGCTAGTGGATGAGAAAGGAATAGAAGAGAACTATATTCATAAACTTTTATTTCTTATAAGAATTTTGAAGTAAAATTATATTGACTACTAAAACCATAAAATATAATGTGTTTATGAAGATATAATTGTAAGGTCAGTTGTAATAGTTGAATTAATATGAATGCTGAGAGTATTGTTAATGCTGTAGATATATTATTACCATGTCTCCTGACTACATAGTGAGCTTATGTCTTGAGTTTTAAAGGAAACAGTCTTGCTTACGGTCAGAAGTAGTGCATCACTTACTCAAATGTCAAGTGGGATTGCTTCAAGTTTCTCCCCATTTTGGTATCAGTGTAATTGTGGCTTCATAGAATGAATTTGGTAATATTCCTTCGGATTCTATTTTGTCAAATACTTTGGAGCGTATTTACATTAGGTCGTCTTTGAAGGTCTGATAGAATTCTGCACTAAAACCTTGTAGTCCTGGCCTTTTTTTGGTTCTGAGACTTTTAATGACTGCTTCTATTTCCTTAGGGGTTATGGAACTATTTAGATGGTTTATCTGATCCTCATTTAACTTTAGTATTTGTATCTGCCTAGAAAATTGTTCATCTTATCCAGATTTTCCAGTTGTGATCGGTATATTCTTTTGTAGCGGGATCTGATGATTTTTTTAATTTCCTCAGTTTCTGTTATAATATAATGCTATATTAATATATAATGCTATATCTCCATTTTCATTTCTGATCTTGTAAATTTGGATACTGTCTTTGTGCCCTCTGGTTAGTCTGGCTAAGGGTTTATCTATCTTGTTGACTTTCTCAAAGAACCAGCTCCTGGTTTTGTGGATTCTTTGTATAGTTCTTTTTGTTTCTACTTGGTTGATTTCAGTCCTGTGTTTGGTTATTTCCTGTCTTTTACTCCTCTTGGGTGTTTCTGTTTATTTTTTTTTCTAGAGCTTTCAGATGTGCTGTCAAGCTGCTAATGTATGTTCTATCCAGTTCCTTTTTGGAGGCACTCAGAGCTATGAGTTTTCCTTTTAGCACTTCTTCCATGTGTCCTATAAGTTTGAGTATATTGTGTTTTCATTTTCAATAAATTCTAAAACATCTTTAATTTCTTTCTTAATTTCTTCCTTGACCAAGTTATCATGTTTTATGGGGATTTTCTGTTTTTTTTTTTTTTTTTTTTTTTTTTTTTTTTTTTTTTTTTTTTTTTTTTTTTTTTTTGCTATTAAAAACTAACCTTAATTCATAGTGATCTGAAAGGAGGCAGGGGATTATTTCAATCTTTTTATAGTTGTTGAGGTCTGTTTTGTGACTGAATATATGGTCAGTTTTGGAGAAGGTAGCATGAGTTGATGAGAAGAAGGTATGTTCTTTTGATATAGGATGAAATGTTCTCTAGATATTAGTTAAATCCATTTGGTCCATAACTTCTGTCTGCCTTTATATATTACATGACCATTTTCCCTTACAGATTATAATATTATTTCTTTGTTTAGTACATTTGGTATTTTGATTATTATGTGACAGGAGGAATTTCTTTCTGGTCCAGTCTATTTGGAGTTTTGTAGGCTTTTTGTATGTTCATGGACATCTCTTTCTTTAGGTTAGAGAAGTTTTCTTCTATAATTTGTTGAAGATATTACTGGCCCTTTTAGTAAGGAATTTTCACTCTCTTTTATATTTATTACCCTTAGGTTTGGTCTTCTCATTGTGTTCTGAATTTCCTGGATGTTTTGGGTTAGGAGCTTTTTGCTTTTTGCATTTTCTTTGACTGTTATGTCAATGTTTTCTATGGTATCTTCAGTACCTGAGATTCTCTCTTTTATTTCTTGTATTCTATTGGTGATGGTTGCATCTATGACTCCTGATCTCTTTCCTAGTTTTTCTATGTCCAGGGTTGTCTCCCTTTATTATCTCTTTATTGTTTCTATTTCCATTTTTAGATCCTGGATAGTTTTGTTCAGTTCCTTCACCTGTTTCATTATATTTTCCTGCAATTCTTTAAGGGATTTTTTGTGTTTCCTCTTTAAGGTCTTCTACGTGTTTACCTCTGTTCTCTTGTATTCATTAAAGGGAATTATGTATGTCCTTCTTACAGTCCTCTATCATCATCATGAGTTGTGATTTTAAATCAGTGTCTTGCTTTTCTGGTGTGTTTGGGGAAACCAGGACTCTTTTCCAGTGATGCCACCAAGTAGCCTTGGTTCCTGTTGCTTATGTTCTCAGGCTTGCCTCTCACCATCTGGTTATCTCTGGTGTTAGCTGGTCTTTCTCTCTCTGACTGTAGCTTTTCAGTCCTGCAAGCCTGTGTATCAGTACTCCTGGGAGACTAGTTCTCTCTGGGAGGAATTTAGGTATGGAGAGCGGTGGTATAGGGTCAGCTTTGGGGTGTTGACAGAGACCAGAAGGAGCCTGTTCCCAGATGATGCTTGGTTCCCGTGTCCTGATGCCTCTGCAAGGGTCCCTCTTGGACTAGGAATCTGAAGAGCAGTGGTGGTCTTACTGTGCTTGTAGGTGTGTAGGCACTCCTGGAAGGCCAGCTCTCTCCTGGTGCTATTTGGGTATGGAACCCTGCAGCAGAGGATCGGTTCCAGGCACAGACAGAAACTGGAAGGCTCCTGTCCCAGTTATTTAGGATTTTTATTGCTACAGTGAAACACCATGACCATAAAGCAAGCTATGATGGAAAAGGTTTGCATGCCATACACTTCACACACACACACAAAAGAAAAAAATCAGGAAAGGGAAGAACCCCGGAGGCTGGAGCTGATTCAGAGTACATGGAGAGGTACTGTTTACTGGCTTGTTCCATATTGTTTACAGTCTGCTTATTGTGATAACCAGGATGTTTGACCCAAGAATGACACAGCCAAACTGAAATCGGCCCTACTTCATCAATTGCTACTTAAGAAAATTTACGGGGGTCCAGAGCAGAGGAAGCTCCGCTCCCAGGCGCTCTGACACACCCAGGATCACAGGATCCCAGAATCACAGGATCACAGAGACAGCTTGACTCTGAGGAG
>NW_022196891.1:5714306-5783503 GCF_008632895.1 Mastomys coucha
TCTCCTATCTCAGCCTCTCTATATGTAGTATTGTTTATTTCATGTTTTTACACTATACTATGGTTTTAGGAACAGCTTATATATTTCAAAAGTATTTATATGCTCAAAAAGAACATAGACAATTAACTAGGAAGGTGGCTTGTAAGAGAACAACAATGTGAGACTGAATGCTTTGCTTGACATTTGTAACTCTTGTATCAAGTTTGAAAGAAGAGAACTTTATGTTACTCTTTCTCTGAGATGAATGTTTTTCCAAATTATCACAGCTAATGAACCAAATTCTTACCCTCACTTAAAGTCTGTACCACCCTCCAAGCAGAACCATTGTTCATTGAAACAGTTGACTTTATGGATAGACCATCTTAATACCTACACCATTTCTTAAATGAATGTAACCTGTTCTCTGTGGGCTGAGAATGAAGTCACTCACTCAAGTTAAATAGCTTTGACCATAGCAGGAAGTCTGTATCCAAAAATCGAGCCTACAATTCATTTCTTGGTGCAGCAGAACTATCAACTCTCAGCTTAGCTACAATGGAGGTAAAATCCTTTGGTGATGTGAGGGTCATTGAAATACAGCCTTATTACAATGAAACCCAATGTCTAAAAATTGTTCTTATTTGGGGCTTGTACCACAGTAAGAGCCAAAATTTTAAATTCTACTAAATACAACACAAACAAAAAGACTTTATATACTCATGTTCATTTAAGAAAATACTAGTAGTGATGTATTATTTTTAAGTATACAGCTAATATGTTTGGAGTTATTTAAAATTTATATTGAGAAAAATGTATTTTCATTGTTGTTGTAGATGAGCATCTACATAAGACAGTTAAATCGGTTGTTATTTATATCAAACAACTTTTATAATACTTATTTTTATTTTTATAATATTTTATAAATTTTAAGGAATATGACAAAAAATATATTATAGGTATTGAAGGGGTGTCTATGGGAGGACTGGTGGTACAAAAGGGGAACAAGAATGATTTAATTCTATTTAATTAAAATATGTTTTTAAATGTTAATAAATTCAGATAAATTGAAATCATGTAACTTTTCTGATAATGCAATAAAAGTTAAAAAAACAACAAAAACAAACAAAAAAAATTATTTAAAAAAATATTGATGCCAAGAGGTGATTCCAAAGGGGATAAAAGAAGGTAACAGGAAGAGATTGTGATAAAAAAATATATTCTGTATATGCATAATGCATTCATAATAAAACTATTTTGTATATAATTAATATATACTACTGATACACTAGAAAATTAATTAATTAATTAATTAGACTCTATCTGCCCCGATTGCTGCATATGTCTACAGACACTAGGTCTCTCCTCAACCATACAAAGTTTCATTCCATGCACTATAGCTACTTCTTTCACTTTGCCAATGACATAATTCTTGGTGATTTCGGTACAACATTGGAAATAGATATGATGTGTTCTTGAAGTTTGCTGGGTAACTGGGATGATGCAAAGAAGAGGGTCCACTCAGAATGTCAAAAATCATACAGGGAAGGATAACATCTTTGGGTTTCATGGAAGGATTAAATAGTGCCTAGGAGAGACCATTCAGTGTGCTCCACACCACAATGAGACTAGAGTGCATACCACTTGGAGGGTAGGTTTACGCTAATATAATCTACTTGGAACTGACGTAGTTAGAGTTACTGTTGTTGTAATGAAGCACCATGACTAGAGCAACTTGGGTAGGGAAGGGTTTATTTGGCTTCCATTTTCACATCACTGTTCACCATTGAAGACTGGACAGGAACTCAAACTCCTGGAGCTAGGAGCTGATACAGATGCCATGGAGGGCACTGCTTACTAGCTTGCTCTCTGGGCTTGCTCAGCCTGCTTTTTTATAGATCCAAGGACCACCAGCCCAGGAAGAGCATAACCTACCATGGACTGGGCCTTATCAATCCCTAATAAAGAAAATGCTCCATGTGCTTGCCTACAGTCTGATCTTATACAGGGATTTTCTCAGTTGAGGTCCTCTCCCCTCAAATGACAATAGCTCATGTCAAGTTGATGTAAAACTAGCCAGCACAGGATCTGTAGTAAACACAGTAAAGTTGCAGTTGAGAAAAAAAAAAAAGAAAAGAAAAGAAAAGAAAATTTACAGAGACCTGGAAGGTGAGAAACTCTCAGGACCCAAAGAGAGGGACCTTAGATAAAATGCTCTATAGCAGAGAGAGGGAACTTGTAGAGAACACCTCCAGCTGAAAGACAGAACATCATCAAGTGGAGGGATGGGTTTGCCATCCCACAGTCAAAAACTTTGATTCAGAATTGTTCCTGTCTGAAACAACTGCAGGGAAAAAATGGAGAAGATCCTGAGGGAAAAGAGATCCAGAGACAGGCCCAAATTGGAATCTAGTTCAAGGAGCAGCTACAAGGCCTGATATTATTACTTATGCTATGGTGTGCTTACAAATAGGAACCTAGCATGACTGTCCGCTGAGAGACCCAAACAGGCAGATGAAAGAATCAGATGCAGATATTTACACCCAGCCAATGGACAGAAGCTGGGGGCCCCTGTGGTTGAATTAGGGAAAAGCTGGAAGAAGCTGAGAAGAAGGGTGACCCTGTAGAAAGACCAGCAGTCTCAACTAACCTGAACCCCCGTGATCTCTCAGACACTGAGGTACCAGCCAGGCAGCATACACCAGCTTATATGAGGCCACTGACATATATTCAGAGGATTGCCTGGACTGACCTCAATAAGAGAAGATGCATCTCACCCTGGAGAGACTTGAGGTCCCAAGGAACACAGATGTCTGGAGGGGTCAAGGTGGGAACATCCTCTTGGACATGGAGCAGGGGGGAGCAGGTAGGGGATAAGGAACAGTCAGAAGGTGTACTGGGAACGGGATAAGGACTGAGCTGTAAAAAAAAAAAAACATTAAAGCATAAAAAGAAAGAAAGAGAGAAAGAAAGAAAGAAAGAAAGAAAGAGAGAAAGAAACAAATAAAAAACAAAGAAAGAAAGGCAGAGAGAAAGGAAGAAAGAAAGAAAGAAAGAAAAAAAGAAAGAAAGAAAGAAAGAAATGAAGGAAGGAAGAAAGGAAGGAAGAAAGAAAGAAAGAAAGAAAGAAAGAAAGAAAGAAAGAAAGAAAGAGATAGAGAGAGAAAGAAAGAAAGAGACAAGGGAAGAAAGGCAGAGATAAAGGAAGAAAGAAAGAGAAAGAAAGAAAGAAAGAAAGAAAGGAAGGAAGGAAGAAGAAAGAAAGAAAGAAAGAAAGAAAGAAAGAAAGAAAGAAAGAAAGAAAGAAAGAAAGAAAGAAAGAAAGAAAATTCCTTAGAGGCCAGACTGCAACCAGATATTATAGAGACATTTTCTAAATTGAGGTTCCCTTCTCTTAGATGACTTAATAGTTTCAAGTTGACACAAACAGTTTAACACACTAAGGAATTTGTAGCTTTTAAAACCATGTTTCTTAGTCATCTGCATTTTATCTTTTAAGAATCCTCTATTTAGTTCTATGACTCATTTTAAAATTGGGTTACTTTATTTTTACATCCATTTCATATATTATATATAATAAAATTCTGTCAGCTGACTAATTGATAAATATTATCCCACATTCAGTAAGCTGTCTATGTACATGTATAATCATGTTTATTGGTATATAGTAGCACTTTAGTTTCATCAGGTCTAATTTGTTCATTGAAGATCTTAATGCATGTGTCATCCCTTGTGTCAATGAGTTTAAGCTATATCTTTCTTTCTAGTATACCAGACTCAGATAGTTATGTCTTATGTTGAGGTCCTTGATCCATAAAGTGTTAGATTTTGTGCAAAGTCAGGTAGGAAAAAAAAGAGCTTTCTACATAAAGTTTTATATCAAGTAGGGTAGAAAAGAGATCTCCCAAGAAAGAATAAATTGACTATAGTATCATAAAGGAATAAGATAGAAACAGAACAGGAACATAAAATAGGATGGGAGATCAGAAGAGAAGGAACAGGTGGAAATATGGGGAAAAAAATCAAACTAAGAATCTTTTGAAAAATGCTTTGGTATATTTAATATTGTAGAAGATTTTTTGAATACATATACATATAAAGTGATTTTAAATTTAGTTAAAATACTTATATAACATAAGTAAAAATAAATAAAATAATAAAAATAATAATAATATATAATACACATAACAGAGTACCCTCAAGTCAACATCATATATTACTAATAAAAATAATCAAAGCAGTTATATCTTTTTGAGTTTTTTTGCCACAAATTATTACAAATGTTCTTGATTACTCTCTATAGTCTGATGCTAAGACCATATTACTCAAGTTAATACATACTTGTGTCTGAACATGGAGAAATCAAGTTGGTACTCAACTGAAATTTTCATCTCTACTTATTAGTTCTCATAAATACTTTGCTGGAAGAGAAAAGTAACTGTCAATCTCACTTAGCTTTGAATTCTGTGAACTACAATAACAGTCTACCTGCACGATAGGTAGACTTGTGCTATAGTACAACATATGTTAGGAGAGTAACCAACCATTTACTGGACTTAAAGCTAATTCAATGGGAAAAATCATATTTTTGACATTGTCAATGAAACTAAATACCTGGGGCTAGTTAGCTCATAGGCCCTAGCAAATATCCTATTATTCCATGAAATGAACATAATATCAAAACAACTCCAAGTGACAATTTTTTATATCCATAGATCATTTTATTAATCAAATGTCATCAGAAAAGTTTCTTTTAGATGTAGGTAACTAATACAAAGACTCACAATTGCCCAATATTCAAAGAGTAAAAGAATTTAGAATCTTTTGCCCAAGGTCAAATGCATATCACACCATTCCCATAAGGTTCATATATCTCTATGGAGAAGAAGGTAGACAGTTTTCAAACCTGAAAAGTAGTATATGATTTCAAGAAAATAGCAATTTCCAGATATGACAAGAAGGTACACAGAGAATATGACATTGTGGCCAATTTTTGAACAATATCAAGAGAGACAAATTTGACTAAATAAAGGGAAATGGGAATGTAAGTTCTATACCTAACTAAGAAGACTTATTATTTGATAGTTACTGAGAGTGGAGGATATCTGCTTTCTTTAATAAGTGATAGGGAGTATGTAAGAAATGGCTTGGCTCTGTGATCAGGTGTAGTCAGTAAAAATTGGACAGTCTGATTTACCTTGTTATTTTAAGCAAAAATAACTTGAAATTGGTTAGATACAGCAGTAGGCTAGGATATTCAGGGAGTTGGAAGAGAGTAAAGAATATAATCAAAATATATTTTCTGATATTCTGGAAATCATTAATTTTCAAAAGGCACTCACTATGAGTGGACTTTATCAAAGAGATGAAGATATGGTATAATTAATACAATTGATAATTGTAATATCTCATATAAATGGGTGCAGAGACAAAATTTGTATGATTATCTCAGTAGAAGAAAAAGTTCTTGACCAAATCTACCATCCCTTCATGATATAAAGGTCGATATATTATTGGTGTAGAGGGAACATACCTTAATATAATGAAATCTAGATATAGTTTTCCTATATCCAACATTATCTTAAATCAATGGTTCTCAAACTTGGTTTGCAACCACTTTGAAAGCCAAAAGACACTATTTCTAGGGGTTACATATCAAGCATTTTCACTCTGATTCATACCAGTAGAAAAATTACAGTATGAAGTAGCAACAAAATAATTTTATGGTTTGGTGATCATAACATGAGGAATTGTACTAAAGCTATCAGTTTTAGGAAATTTGAAAACTACTCATTAAAATGAAGGGAAACTCCAAGCTATCCTATTACAATCAGGAGAAAGAAAGGACTCACACGAATCTTAAGTCCTATTGACTGCAGTTGAATATACTGATCAAAGTTTTAGCTGCAGTGCTAAAAACAAAAGATGGAAATAAAATGGAAAGAATAAAAAATGCTAAAAATCCTTATGTGCAGATGGCAAACTCTCATAAGATTAATACAAAATTGCAGCAAAGTAGCAGATTCAAAATTAACACCCATAAGTTCCATAGCCTTCCTGCACAGCAGTGACAAATGACCTGCAATAAATTATGGAAATTAACCCATCCACAGTAGATAGAACTTTAACCTAGGAACATGGTTACTCTAGGAAGGAATCATATCCAATGATCTTCAGGGTCACTGTGACCTGATTGGAATATAGACATGACTTTATTCTCAAGTTACAAAGGCAAGCAGATTTCTGAGTTCAAGGGCAGCAAAACTAAAGAAGAACTTATGTGTAGTCATGGTGATACAAGCCTTCTTTCCCAGCACTCAGGAGACAGAGGCAAAAAGATCTCTGAGTTCTAGTCACTTAGTTCTGTTCCTTCAGCTTTGTTCAGTGCAATAGAGTTGGTCTGTCAGTTGGAAGTTCAGGCAGTTCAGTTGAGTTAGTGAACTGAAAGGCAGGGCAGTGAAGTAGATGGAGTTCATAGCTGTTCCATTCTAGGAATTCAGAGGCAGTTTATACAGGGACAGTTTTACAGAGAAAGGATGCAGAGAAAATAAGTTAGATACAGGAGAAGCCGGAGGAAGCCAGAGTATGAGAAGGAGCCAGAAGATGATAATGATAATAATAATGATAATAATAATGATAATAATAATAATAATAATAATAATAATAATAATAATAATAATGCCAAAGTTAGTTTAAGCCCAAACACAGCAATCCAGTAAGAAACCAAGAGAATACAGATTGGCTCAGACAGCTTGGAGAGGAGATTTCGGTGAGCATATTCAGCAGTAAGCCTCGGACATGACAATTTTCTCTGAAATAACAGATACTTTAACAATAATAGTATCAAATAAAATTTAGAATAAACCTAAATAAGGAGGTAAGGGACATCTACAATAAAAATTTTAGAATTCATAAATCAGAGACAATAAAAGATGGAATAATCTCCCATGCACAAATATCAGAAACTCATTACTGTGAAATGACCATCCTACTACAATTTATAGGTGGAATGTGATCCCAATCAAAGTTCCACGCAAGTCTTCACAAAAATAGGAAAAAATAATTATAAAAATAACAATGATTTTAAGGTTTTATACATAGAAAATATTTATATTAGTGAGTTTGCAGCATGCAGAAAGTCAATGCATACAATGTTTGTTGAGTGGCCATGTAGTCTTTAAAAACTTATTCATGATCCATGTCATCAGTATGGACAAAATATATTATGTATCTATAGGAATTCCTCAGTGTTAAATTATATTCTACAAAATATAGTAGACTTTGCTCAGAAATTTGAGGCAGAAAAATTCTTAAATCTCACAGTGATTCCCTAACTTGCACAAGTGCTTCACACTTTACACATTAGTAAAGGAATCAGCTTTAAATACATCAGAAATATTGACTACTCAGTCTGTTAAGATGCCCATTAATCTTTTGAATATATTCAGACTATGCCATGTATTCATTTATGCTGCAGTGATTTAGCAGGGATTCATGACTGAAAGTTTTAGTTAGCTGTTAAATCAGACTATGAATTAAGCAAAATAGGTTAATTTCCAAATTCTACTTGGAGGAAATATTTTGATAAAATTTGAAACTTAGCCAAAACCCATTGAGATTATGGAGAAGATGGAATAGAGCTTAGCCAACTAAAATTAAGTGTGGCAGTATCTGTAACTGGGCTTTGTTCTAATAAATAAGTTTTTTTAACACAGTGCTTTTAACTAATTAAAATGGGTCATTAAAAGAAATAATATGTTATTTTAACTGTAATTAATAGAGAACAAGTCAGTTTTTAGGCATGTTTCAAAATGTGACAGTGAGAAATGTTTACTATGACAATATGATGTTCTAAGAGAATAGATACACTTAGCCTACAGGGAATGTGTCCTCTAGATTCTGGTTCTTCTAGCTTCTAACAGAAGTCTTAGACTTTATAGAGCTATAGTACCTTTCCCAAACATGCGAAATTTTCCTGAATATTTATTACTGCCTAGAATCCTGGGTTAGTAGTGCAAAGTGTATTTTGAGGCATATAGGCCTGTCTGCTCCTCTCAACACGCCACAGTCTACAGTCTCTCAGGAGATCTGCTGCAGCCAGGGAAAAGGTTCTCTAGGATATCTGATGCAACTCAGGGACACAGGAGGCAGGTTCCAAAGAGAGATATCTAGGCCAGGTAAGAACAGAGATAACCAGAAGGCAAGAGGCAAGAGCTAAGACACAAGCAACAGAAGGCAATATACTTTGCTACCATCATAATCCAGTTCTAATACCATAGCAAGCCCTGGGTATTCTATACCACACCTGAAAAGCATGATGCTGACCTAAAACCCTATCTCATGAAGATAACAAAGACGTTTAAGGTAGATGTAAATAACTCACTTAAAAATACAGAAAAACACACTTAAACAGTTAAAACACTTAAAGAGGATACAAATTAACTGCTCAAAGAAATACAGGAAAACATAATCAATCAGGTGAAGAAATTGAACAAAGTGGTCCAAGACCAAAAACTGTAAATAGAAACAATAAAGAAATCACAAATGGAGAAAACACTGCAAGTGGAAAACTTAGGAAAAAGATCAGGAGCTACAAATGCAAGAATCATCAACATAATATAAGAGATAAAAGAGAGAATCTCAGGTGTAGTAAATATAGATACTGACAAACTAGCCAAAGAAAACACAAAACTTTAAAAAGTTCCTAACCCCTCAAAATCTAGGAAGCACAGGACACAATGAAAAGACTAAACATGAAAATAATAGGAATAGAAGACAGCAAAGATTTCCAGGTCAAAGGGCCATAAAATATCTTCAAAAAAAAAAAATTCAATGAAGAAAACTTCCCTAACCTAAAGAAAGAGATGGCTGTAAATGTATAAGAAGCCTACAGATCACCAAATACATTGAATCAGAAAAGAAAATACTGACCTTTAAGAATTACACTAGATTTCTCAAGAGAGAATTTAAAAACAGAAGATGTTGAGGAGACGTCATATGACCCTAAGAGAACCAAATGCCAGCACAGACTACTATACACAGCAAAATTCTAAATCATCATAGATGGAGAAACAAAATTGTGCCATGATAAATCAAATTTAAACAATATGTGTCTACTAAGCCAGCCCTAAGAGGGTTACTAGAAAAAAAAATCTAGCACAAGAAAAATATGTAGAAAAAAAAAAAGAAATCATCTCAAAACAAACCCAAAGGGAGAGAAACACACATATACACACACACACATACACACAGATAAAGAGAGAGAGAGAAAGAGAGAGAGAGAGAGACAGAGAGACAGAGGGACAGAGGGACAGAGAGAGAGAGACAGAAGGGGGGCTGCGAACTCCAACAATAAACATAACAGGTACTAATTCTCTATATCAAGGGAATCAATTCCCCAGTAAAATGACAGTTAAAAGAATGGATATGCAAGCAGGATCCAGCATTAAGCTACATACAAAAAACACAACTCAATGAAAAAGACAGACACTGCCTCAAAGTAAAAGTCTAGAAAAAAAATATCAAGCAAATGGTCCTAAGAAAGAAGTAGAATTTTTCATTCTAATATTCAACATTATAGATTTTTGACAGAAAATGAGATAGAGAAGGACACTTCATATTACTCAAAAAAAAAAAAAAATCCACCAAGAAAAATCTCAGTTCTGAACATCTATGCCCCAAATGCAAGGGCAAAATAAAACTACTACAAGTAACGAACCAGAAGTATTTAATAGTTATTTAGAGAGCATTTTACCTTATATCAAAAGATTATACCTTCTTCTAAACCCCTCATGGTACCTTCTCCAAATTTGACCATGAAATCATTCAGAAAGCAAGTCTCAACAGATACAAGAAGATTGAAATAATCCTATGCATCTATCAGATCACCATGGACTAAGGCTAGACCCTCAATAACAACAAAAACAACAGAAAACCCATATACCAGTAGAAAACAAAACTCTCTAGTGAATGATAACTTGATCATGGAAGAAATCAAGAAAGAAATTAAAATTCTAGAGTTCAATGAAAATGAAGACACAGAATACCCAAACATATGAAACATTGAAAATAGTTCTAAGAGGAAAATTCATAGCACTAGTGGCCACATAAAGAAATTGGAAATATCCTACACTAGCAACTTACCAATACACTTGAAAGCTCTGAAAGACCCCCAGAACTGGGGAGATTCTTACACAAGTCTCGGGATGACGTGACCACCCAATGACTCAGGAGAGACCGAACTTGCTGCAATCACATGAGGTTTATTGGGGATACCGGTACTGGGGTCGATCTCGTGACCATGCTGGCCAGGGTTCGACCCCGAACACAAGAAGTGAGGAGTATTTAAGAGAAAGACCCACAAGCTGGGGGGGGGGGGGAAGAGGGTTATCAAGGAAACAGGACAGTGGAAACTTTCAGAGGGACCCGACCCAAGGTATTCAGTTAGGGAGGGGAACACATTCATTCTAGGAATGTAATCTTCATCTACTGGTCGACAGGTTGGAGAGTCTCATAAACCACTAGACCTTCATTCCTAGTTCTGCCCTTATTGCTGATCAGTCAGGAGGGGCAGGTATCAGGAACCAGAGCCCTGAGGCTCTGAGTTCCTGGAACTAGCTATTTTATATTTCTGGCTTGTTTCATTTCTACCAGTACATTACTTTTCGTTAACATGCTTTTTCCCAAATTTCTAAGTCTCCCAGTCTTTCAGCTCTAAAGCAAAAAGAAGCAAATACAAGCAAGAAGAGTACAATGCAGGAAATACTCCAATCAGGACATAAACCATCCCATTAGAAACAAAGAAAATGATACAAAGAATCAACAAAACCAAAAACTGGTTCTTTGAGTGAATCAACAAAGTACATAAACCCCTAGTCAAACTAAACTAACTAAAGGGCACATAGATAGTATGCAAATTAACAAAATCAGAAATGAAAAGGGAGACATCACAGAGACTAAGGAAATTCAAAAAATAATCAGATCCTACTACAAAAGACTATATTCAACAAAACTGGAACATCTAAATGAAATAGATGACTTTCTAGACAGATACCTCATACTAAACTTAAATGAAGAGCAGATAAACTATCTAAACAGACCCATATTCTCTAAGTAAATAGAAGAAGAAATTAAAAACCTCCCAACCAAAAAATGTACAGGGCCAGATGGTTTTAATACATAATTCTACCAGATCTTCAGAGAAAAGTTAGAATGAATATTCTTCAAACTATGTTACAAAATAGAAATAGAAGGAGCACTACCTATTTAATTGTGTGAAGCCACAGTTACTTCGATACCTAAACAACCCAAGAGCAAATAAAGAAGGAGCACTTCAGACCAATTTTACTTGTGAATATTGATACAAAAATGTGCAATAAAATCTAAGAACATATCAACTCCATCATTCATCAGAATCAAGTAGACTTCATCTCAAAGATGTAAGGCTTGTTCAATATATGAAAATATATTAATGTAATTCATTATATATACAAACTCTATGAAAAAATCAAATGTTTATCTTGTTACATGCTGAAAAAACATTTGACAAACTGTAACAACCTTTCATGTTAAAAGTATCAGAGAGATTAAGAAGACAAGGCCTAAGCCTACACAAAATAAAAGCAATATACACCATGCCTACAGCCAATGTCAAATTAAATGGGAAGATACTTGACTCAATACTAGTAAAATCAGGGACAAGACAAGTCTGACCAATCTCATCATATCTCTTCAATATTATACTAGAAATTCTAGTTAGAGCTATAAGACAAAAGATGTCATTCAAGGAAATAAGAATTGAAAAAGAAAAAGTCAAGGTTTCACTATTTATAGATATGATAGTTACCGCAAAAATTCTATCATGGAACTTCTTCAACTAATAAACAATTTCAGGATAGTGGTGGGGCATAAATTTAACCCAAACAAATCAGTACCCTTCCTCTATACAAAGGATAAAGTGCTTGAGAAAGACAATAGGAAAACAATACCCTTCACAATAGTCACAAATAAAAAAAATGTTTTAGTCAAACTCTAACTAAACAAGTGAAAAGTTGTATGCCAAGGAATTCATGTCTCTCCAGAAAGAAAGAAGACTGCAGAAGACGGAAAGATTTCATGTGCTCAATGATAAGTAGAATTAACATAGAAAAAAATGGCCATCCTACCATAAGCAATCTAGAGATTCAACACAATCCCATCAAGATTCCAACACAGTTCTTCACAAGTATAGAAAGACCAATTATCAATTTCAAATGGAAAAACAAATAAACTCAGAATAGAGAAAACAATTCTTGCCAATAAAAAAAAAAACAAAACAACAACAACAACAACAAAAAACTTCTGGGGGAATCCCCATCCCTAACATCATGGTATACTATAGAGCAATAGTAATAAACAATGCATGTTATTTACAGAGATAGACAAACCCACACATATGTGTGGGTTCAAATGGTGGCCCCAGAGCTGGTGCCACTGCTGGAGGTGGGATGCAGGAGTTTTAACTGTGTGCACCCCACGATACTGTTGGGCAGGCTTCAGGCTGTGAGAAGTGGCAGGACCCTGCTCCAGGGTTGGGAGAGCACAGTGTGAACGCCCTGGGGACTGGCAGAGGTGGCTCATGGGTCCTGGCCTGCACAGAAGCTGAGGACTATTAGTCATCCACTGGATGCCACGGAAGACCTGTGAATGAAGTGGGGGGCCACAGGCTGGATTAGCCCCTTGCTGAAAGGAAAAGGTGTGGAGGAGAGCTCTGGCTGGTTCCAGAAGGGAAGAGAGAGTCCTTGGCTTGCTCGACAGATGACATAGCTTGGTAGTGACCAGGGCAGGGAGCACAGAAAGGCCTCCTGCAGAAGATTAGACATGGCTCTTTAGAGGAAGACCTGCTCCATTGTTTACTATGGTAGATCCCAACAAGAAGAGGTAATCCATGGTTTTAAAGCATTTATTGTCATGGCAGAGAGTTGTGATGAGTGAAACCGTACCCTACTTTCTCAGGGCAGGCCTGAGGTTAAACACCTTTTGCAGGAAGGAGTGTCTGGGAAGGGGAGCCTAATTGGCTAAACCCTTCAGACTTTTAGGTACCTCATTAAAATGGAGATCTGTCATGAGGCTATGTGATCTGCGGTCATGTCATCTACCTTGGGGCATTTCCCTTACATGACTGATGGCCACAGAATTATGGAGAGCTGAGGCCTCTTGTCAGGAACCTGGTGTTTAGAGCATGGCAAAACACCTAGCATCCCTTGCAGGCTACTTTACCTGCTGGGTCACCGGGGTTTTAAACCTAGCTCTACCAGAAATCAGGCTACCCTTCATGGTCCCACACTTATGCACACTTGATCTTTGAGGAAAAAAAAGCCAAAAATATACAACAGAAAAAAGAAATCATCTTCAATAAAGCATGATGTTCTATCAGTGTATAAGTAGAAAAATAAAAATAGATCATTTTTATCACGTTGCACAAAGGTCAAGTCCCTCAAATAGATCCAGGACCTCAACATAAAACCAGATACATTAAATTGAATAAAAGAGTAAGTTAGAAAAAATCTTGAACTCATTGTCACAAGAGGACATTTCCTGAAGAGAACTTCAGTGGCTCAGGCTCTAAAATCAAGAATTGATGAATGGGACCTCATGAAACTAATCAGCTTCTGTAAGGCAAGATACACAGTCAACAGGACAAATTGTCAACCTAACAGGAAAAAATTCTTCACTAACCCTACATCCCACACAGGAGCAATATCCAAACTATAAAAAGAACTCAAGAATTCAATCAACATCCAAAAATTCAAATAACCCAATTTTAAAAATGGGATTAAGAGCTAAACAGAGAATTCACAACAGAGGAATCTCGAGTGTCCTAGAAGCACTTAAGCAAATGTTCAAGTAAAATCAAAACCACCCTGAGATTCCACCTCACTCCAATCATAATGGCTAAGATCAAAAACTCAAGTAGCAATACACGTTGGCTAGGATGTGGAGAAAGAAAAACACTCCTCCTTTGCTGGTGGGATTGAATACTGTTACAGCCACTCTGGAAATCAATCTAGCAGTTCTTCATTAAATGGGAAATAGATCTACCTGAATACCAAGCTATACCACTCTTGGGCATATATCCAAAAGATGCTACACCATAACACAGGGATATGTGCTCTACTCTGTTCATAGCAGCATTGTTTGTAATAACCAGAAGCTGGAAACAACTCATATGTCACTCAGCTGAAGAATGGATACAGAGAATGTGGTTTGTTTACACAATAGAATACTATTCAGCTATTAAGAAAGAGAATATCATGAGTTTTGCAGGCAAATAGATGGAATTATTAAATATAATATTGATTGAGGTAACTCCATCACAAAAGGATATGCATGATATGCACTCACTAATAATATATTAGCAAAAAAAAGTACAGACTATGTAGAATACAACCCACAGAACTTAAGGTGTTTAACAAACAAGAAAGGGCCAACAGAGGATGCTTCAATTCCCCTTAGAAGGGTGAAAAAGAGTCAAGGGATGCAGAGGGAGAAAGGGACCAGAGCCTGGGTGAGAGGAGAGAGTGAGGGATAAATTGGTATAGAATTCTTGTATGTGGATTGGGTACAGGAGAGAATCTCAGAGAGCCATCAGAAGAAATGCAAATATCCAGTCTTGGTGAATAAGAGACAAGAGAACCCTCTAGAATGTACCATAGACCTGGGAGGTGAGAGACTCTCAGGACTCAATAAGAGTGACCTTATATGAAATGCCCAACAGTGGAGAAAGGGATCTCAACGTGTCTATCTCCAATAGATAGACAGGGCCTCAAGTGGAGGGATGGGGTTGTCAAACCACAGTCAAAATTTTTTGACCCACAGACAAAAATGGAGAAGATACTGAGAGTAAAGTGGTTCAGCAACCAGTCCCATTCGGGATACATCTCAAGGGGAGGCACCAAGGCCTTACACTATTACTGATGCTATGGTGTGTGTAGGTCAGTGGTCTGTTCAGGCAACCTAGGCCCAGTCAAGTAATAAGTCTGAAACCTGGTGACACAGTTGGCGATATCTTTGCCTGCAAGGGTTGGGACGTGTTCAGCCAGAACTCCTGAGTCTTTGTCCTGTTTCAGTCACAACTTCTCAGAGTTGCCCCATAGGAGATTTGTGCTCTGTCAGGTAGACAATGCTCCAAGCTCCCAGCATTCTAGCTGGTCCCTACCCCCAGTCATCTGACCACAGCCAGGCATGCCTCACCCAGCAGACAGATAGCCACACCTCACACAATATAAGGGGCAGTTTGCCCCTTCCTCTCTCTCCTGTTCTTTGTTCTCTTCTCTTGCCTTCTTGCTCTCTCGCTTCCTTTCTTTCTCTCTGCCTCACCTTCTCTTGTCCTCTCCTTCCTCTCCTTTTTTCTCTGTACATGACCGGCCTATTTTCTCTTTCCTATAATAAAATATCTCACTCATGCATTGCCCTCTTTTAACTAACTAATGCACGATGCAGCTCCAGCCCCCAGCAGCAGAGTTCCAGCCCCCAGCAGCAGACAGCCCAGGTATCAGCAGCAGAGAGACACAGTCCCACAACTGCTGCCCAATGTGGGACTCAAACCAGGATACAGCGAACTCCTGCCCCGTGCTAGCATAGAACTGCTGCACTACCACCTATTTTCCCATGCCCTTGTTCCCTCGTTCCTAGCCCCTTGGCGACATCCGGTGGTGCCTGTGGTGTCTAGGTGGTGGGCGCCTACTCCCTGGCTTCCTGGCAGGCCAAGGGACCCCCTGAAGCTGCCTCGTTATCTCTACCTCTCACAGACTGGGACCCAGTCGCTGCCCAGTCAGCGAAGGCAGAGTGTGCAGGCAGACACCTTATACTTCTGCTGCCCAGGCTCAGGAGCTCTGGCCCTAGTGTAAAGTCATTCTATCCTTCCACTGGTTCCTTGGCTACCTGGGTTCCCTGCTGCAGCAGCGCATGCTGACCGGTGCTACCCGAGTAGCAGTTCGGGGGGGCAGAGAGAGTGCATCTGTTCCCACGAGGAGCAGGTTATTGTGCTACAAACTATCTATAATATTAATCTCCTAAAATTGGCAGAAAAATATATTCAGGTAGGAAATGGCAAGAAGTTTTTAATACTTGCATGCAGCAGTCATCATAGGTTTAGCAAATTGTTCTTTTGATAATATTGACTTTGCTCTGGTGATTGCTAAGTATTTTAACTAGAACGCCTGATATATTACCCATATCTAAAGTTTTACTAGCTTTATTATCCTTAAATGTCTGTAAAATATTTCAGTTTAAACGACAAGACAATGAATTCCTTTATGTTGCTGCCAACCATGGCGGATGTAGTCTTCAAGGAAAAGACATCATGTATGGAGGAGGCCACTTAACATTCAAGAGACCAACTTTAGAATGTTCTCCTAAATATGTTTCCAACTCCTATACTTTTGATAGGAAATACAAACATTTCTAATAGCACTATAAATATTAAGCTTGAGATTTGTTGGTGAAATCAGTGACTGAATAACCACTACCTGTTAAATATCACTTGCCAATAACATATTTACATATAAAAATTATGACTTTCTTCAAAAGGATGTAAAGCAATGGCAAATATACAATGTAATTGTGATTCCTATATATTCCAGTAAGAAGTTAATGACCAGCCATGCCTCATGGTAGTTGATTGAATATACAGGGAAGAGTGTAGCAAAAGAAGTCTTATTTCTAGAGCATTCACAACCACAAAACAAGCAGAAAACTACAATCTTCAGGTTAAATGAAGGTTGATGTTTAGGTCTACTATTAAATTCTTCCATATAAAGGTTATGTATGGTCTCAAGTTTTTCTCCTTCATAACCTTAGTGTTAGGTTACATAATAATTCATTTGCATCTACATGAAGCCTTCATCACACAATGGCATCTGCCAGGGAACACAACATTTATGTGTTCAAAATGACTTAACAGTTTTCAACTTCCTGGCAGGAATGCAGGTTCTGTTTCTGTGTATAAGCTTACGGTCAAGTAAGATAAACTGGACTTAACACGTCCCTTAATATCCTCAGTAAGCTTTATCCTTTGAAATTTATGTTATTTCAGAGGGAGAAGCACTTACCATTTTAGATAAATGACCCAATATTTCTGGTCTGGTGATCCAGTGTTGTGTATATTTAAAGCTTAGGCACAGCCTAAATTTCCTCAAAGAAGAATAACCTGAACAGAATTCAACACCTTAAATATTCTTTCCAAGTTACAGTCAAAAAACTAACTTTAAAAGTAGTTGTACTGTTTTAGAGAAATAAAATGTAGGAGTGGAAGTTATAACATTATGAGAAGGAAGGTGCTTAACTTTGTATTATAGTAATGTATGCATTCTTATTTATATCTATACCTCTCTACCTAGGATCTCTGTGTACATATTCAGCGTTATTTACATAAGTATAAATGCTGCTATATATTAATGCATAATTGGATACATAACTGCATGTACCCAGTTGTCTGAATTTCTCAAATATCTCTTTCTATGCATTACAACACACAACACACACACACACACACACATTTTAATGTAATTTTTTTTCTTTTTTTAAAAGAAGTTTAAATTAAGTATGTAAGATTTGATATCTGCTGTTGAGAAGCAGAAAACACCAGCCCAAACGGGTAAGCAACCTACTTGTCTGCAGAACTCTCCCACTCCCTCAGTTCCCCAAACCAAATCTTCTCCCATGCCTTTCTGAACTCTGATTCATCCCCTATGAGTGTTTGATAATACTCTCCCACCTGTGGCAGACATTCCCTGCTCAGGGGCAAGCAATGCCAACTAGAAGAGTGGGTATGACATATCAGAGCGTCTCTGTTGAAAGAGAGGCCTCAGCAGCCTCCAGAATTTCAGCCCCAACTCCTGGGGAGACTCTCTGCTGTACTACAGATCAACCAGCTGCCAGAACAGCAAGCAGGCAGCCCATCCTCCAACCTCCTCTACTTCTTAAGTGCTTCCTCAGTCCCCTCCCTTCTTCATCCCTATGTTCCAGCCCCCAACTCTGGAGGAAATATCCTCTCGCACCAAAGCCTATGATAATAGCAAGAAGTCCAACACCAAACTCAGAGAGAGACTCCCTCCTGTACCAGAGGCCAGGCTTTTTGCCATAATTCCAGGCCACAAAGATGAGGAGGCCAAAAAGACAACAGAGAACAAGGGGAAGACACACACACATCCACCAAAGACAAACTCATAAATTGCACCCAGAACTATAAACACCACAAAGCTAAATGACTCCACAACAGCATGAAAATATGATTAATAATAGCAAGGGCAATTTTCCCCACCAGAACCTAATTATCCTACTATAACAGGTCCTGAAAATTTCAAAACAGCTGAAGCACAAGAAAAAATGAATGGCAACTTTATGAAGATGATAGAAGTAGTTATGAGAAAATGAATAAATCCCTTAAAGAAATGATAAAAAGACAAAAAATTGGAAGAAATAAATAAAAACCTTAAATAAATACAAGAAAGAAGGGAAAAAGAGAGATAGAAAGTAAGAAGAAAGAGAGAGAAGCAAGAGAGAAGGACAGAGAAAGACAGAGAAAGAAAGAGAGAAAGACAGAGAAAGAAAGAGAAAGAAAGAAAGAGAGAGAGAGAGAAAGAAAGAAAAAAGCAAGAAAGAAGGGGAGAAAGAAAGGAAGGAAGAAGTGATTGAAGAAACCAAATTAAATTGATTTAGACCTGAAAATAAAAATAGACACAATAAAGAAAACAAAAACTTGGGAAATTTAGAAAAATACAAAATCTGAGTAAAAAAATAGAAACTACAGACTCAGGCATCATCAAAAAAATATAAGACACTAAAGAGAGATTCTCAGTCATTAAAGATAAAGTAGATCAGTCAAAGAAAATTCTAAATCTAAAAATTTCTTACATAAAACATCAGTAAATCTTATACATTATGAAGAGACAAACATAAGTATAACAGGAATAGAAGAGAGGATCCCTTGTGAAAGGCCAAAATGTATTTCAACAAGATCATACAATAAACATTTCCTAACCTTAATAGAGAGATACCTATAAAGGTACAAAAAGTATACAGAACACCAAATATATTGAACTGGAAAAGTAAATGACCCCACCACATAATAACCAAATTAATAAGCATATATAACAAAGAGACTATTGAAAGGTGCAAAGAAAAAACTAAGTAACATAAAAAGGTAGATCTCCATTTAGAAGGCTCTTTTCCCAAGTGTAGGGGAATACCAGGGCCAGGACATGGGAAAGGGTGGGTTAGTGAGCAGGGGACAGGGAGAGGGAATATGGGGTCTTTTGGAGGGGAATCCAGGAAAGGTGATAGCATTTGAAATGTAAATAAGGAAAATATCTAATTAAAAAGAAAACCCAGAAAGAAATATACCCAACTACTAAATGGAGACTTTAAGACCCAGAAAGGTCAGGACAAATGTTCAACAAACAAAAGAGGCCATATCTGCCCATCTAAACTACTGAAACCAGAAAATTTTTAAATCAAGATAAATGAAGAAAATAATATATTCCATGATAGAGTAAAACTGAAATAATATGTAGTTACTCATCCAACACTACAGAGGATAATAATAATAAAAATAAAATGTTTGTGTCATCATTCTAATATTTAACAAATTAGATTTAAATAAAAATTAATCAAAAGAGACAGAGAAGGAAACTCCACATTCTTCAAAGAAAGAATACAACAATGTCTAACTCTTAACGTCCTAAATGCGAGGGAAACCACATTTGTAAAAGAGTGATCACTGAAGCTTATCACACCTTTACTCTCATGCATTAATAGTTGGAAACTTCAGTATTCCACTCTCAACAATGAGCAGGTCATTCTGACAAAAAAAAATAACTAGAGAAAAACTGAACTGAACAGACATGAGCCAAGTTAACCTAGCAGATATCTACCTCACATTTCAATAAAACACAAAAGAATATACCTTCTCAGCACCTCTTGAAACTTTCTCCAAAATTGTTCACAGAATTTCTCACAAAGCATGTCTCAACAGATAAAAGAAAATTTAATTAATCCTTTGTATTCTATGTGTCCTATCAGGTCATCAAGGATGAAATCTGGATTTCAACAGTAAAACAAAATAATTGAAAATATATAAGCTAGTACAAACTGAACAACTCTTTCCTGAACTACTACTGGGTCAAATAAGAAATAACATATGAAATTAAAGATTTAATAGAATGCAATGAAATGAACACACAAAATATCTAAACATATGGGACACAATGAAAGTAGTATTAAGAGGGAAGTTCACTGCACTATGTGCCTTGGTAAAGAAATTGGAGAGATATAATAATAACAAGTTAGCAGTACACCAAAAACTTTTAGAACTACAAGAAGCCAGCACACCCAAGAGGAATAGATTCAGTAATCAAACTGAGGACTGAATCCAATAGAACAGAAATAATGATAAGAATCAATGAAACAAAAAGTTGGTTCCTTGAGAAAATAAACAACATAGACAAACCATTATCCAGTCCTAGCAAGAATATCTAAATGGACAAAATTAGAAATCAAAAGGTGAACATAGCACCAAATATCTAGGAAATCAAAAGAATGATTAGGTCATATTTTTAAAAAAGTATTATTTTACTGAATTGGAAAATCTAAAAGATTTGGTCAATTCTCTTTATAGATAACACATACCAAATTTATTCAAGTTCAAATAAATAATTTCAATAAACCTATATGTCTATGGAAATAGAAACACTGAACGAGTCTCCCAAGGAGGAAACCAAAACAAACAAACAAAAATAAACAAAATAAAAAACCCAAAGTTGGATGGTTTAAGACAGAATTCTATAAGGCTTTCAAAGAAGAGCTAAATCCAACAGTCATAAATTGTTGCACAAAATAGAAACAGAAAGAACATTTTCAAGCTCATTTGATAAGACCACAGGCACCCTAATACCCAAACCATTCAAAGATTAAACAAAGAAAGGCAATTGCATGACATGAACATCTCATTAGATACTGAGAAAGCATTTGAAAAATTCAATAGAACTTCATGGCTTGGAAATATCAGAAATTCAAGGTCCAGATGTAAACATAGTAAAACCAATATACAGCACACCAGTAGCTAACATCAAACTAAATGGAGAGAAACTTGAATCAATCCCACTAAAATCAGAGACTAGACAAGGCTGCCCACTCTCTCCCTCCCTATTCAATATTGTACTTGAAGTCCTAGCCAGAACAATTAGAAAATAAAAGGAAATCTAAGGGATACAAATTGGAAAGGAAGAAGTCAAAATATCACTTTTTGCAGATGATATGATATAGTACATTTATGTGACCCCAGAAATTCCACCAGAGAATTCCTAAATCTGAAAAACAACTTCAGCAAAGTGGCTGGATATAAAATTCACTCAAACAAATCAGTAGCCATCCTATACTCGAAGGATGAACAAGCTGAAGAAGAAATTAGGAAAATGATACCCTTCACAGTAGTCACAAATAAGCTAAAATACCTTAGTGTGACTCTAACCAAGCAAGTGAAAGATCTGTATGACAAGATGCTGACACTTGAATCCAATCGGACTGAGCACACAAGACCCCAATGAAGGAGTTAGGGGAAGGACTGAAGGAGCTGAAGGCATTTACATCCTCATAAGAAGAACAACATTATCAACTAGCCATAGCTTTCCAAAGTTCCAGGGACAAAACCGAAGAGTACACATGGGGGTAACCATAACTCCAGCTGTATATGTAGCAGAGGATTACCTTATCTGGCATCAATGGGAGGGGTGGCCCTTGGTCCTGTGAGAATTGATGCCCTAGCATAGAGGGATCCTAGGGTAGTGAGATGGGAGTGTGTAGGTGGGTAGGGGTGCACCCTCATTGAAGTAAGGGGAAGGGAATGGAATGGGGTGGTTATGGAGGTAAAACTAGGAAGAGGGACAACATTTTAAATGCAAATAAATAAAATAACCAATTAAAAAATAAAAAATATGACAGCATGACATTAGCAGGCAAATCAATGGAACTAGAAGTAACCCAGACTCAGTCATGGTATGTACTTATTTAATTTTTAAGTGGCTATTAGTCTTTAAGTACATGATAATCAAAATATAATCTAAAGACCCAGAATAAGTAACAAGGAGCCCTCAAGGGGAAATACATGGATCTACCTGGGAACTGAAATATAATAAACCTTATGAGTGGAGTAGGTGCTGGTGGGGATCTGAACAGGAAGGATCAAGGAGAAAGAGAAGAGATTGAGGGAAAGAGTAATAGATGAGACTACAGGAATCTTTTCTGCCTGCAAAGTGTGCTGCAGTAATGGTGCTGTAGAACTTGTGAAAAAAAAAAAAAACTCATACAACTTAAGGCCAGGCTATGGGAAGACACATGTCTGACTCTGCTCTGACATGCCTCTGAAGGAAACTGAGGATCAATATCCCAGAGAATTAAGATAGAACCAAAGAGTACCAACAAAAAAATTAAAAAATTAGATATTTTGTTTTAGTCATATGGCATCCAGGACCCAAACATGGTTATAATTATAGAATAGAAAAGCACATATATGAGTACACATACACACACATAAACAAACACACACGCATGCACACATGTACACACACACATACACATACATGCACACACATATACATATACACACATGTACACATACATGCGCACACACATACATACACATACATATGAGTACACACATGCACATAAACAAAAGCACGCATGCACACATGCACACACACGTACATGTACATGCACACACACATACATATACACACACGCACACTACAAGTACATATACACACACATAAACAAACATACACACATGCACACACACATGCACATGTACATGCACACACATACATTAAACAAACACACATGCATGCACACATGCACACACATACACACACATGTACATGCACACACACATACATACAAACACATGCACACATACGAGTACACACACACACATAAACAAATATACACACATGCACACACACACATGTATATGTACATGCACACACACACACAAAGTTACTCTTTTCATGTGCATGCACATTACAGCCAAGAACAGAATGCTAACAGATGGAGAGAGTCTGCCCAGGGACAAGCACATATAAAAATGACGTTTTACAGAAGAAGCAGGGTATGTTTATGCATTAAGAGTATATTAATGTCCCATTCATACGTATATGAATTACAACAATTAATGAAAAAGAAGGCGTAGACTTGAAAGACAATAATGAGGAATGTATCTGAGTGGTAGAAAGGAAAAAGAAGTAAAAAAAAAAAAAACCTGTGATTTCTTTACAATCTCAAAAGATAAAACAAAGAAATTGAAAACATATTTAAGAAAAACTTGAAGAACTATGAAGTACAGAAAAATAAGAAATGAAGAGAAAATTAAAAAGATGCAGTCAAATTAGTTCATGAATTATATGCCCTGCAGAGTAAGAAAATACTACAGTTTATAAGGTAGAGCTAAGAGAACACGTGGATAGCCTTAAACTCGAAAAATCAAAACAAACAAAAATCTGCCTAGCAGAAGGAAAATGACTTCTTTAACTTAACCTACAAAGTAAGTTCTTGAAAACATACAAAGGAATTTGTAAGACAAAGGATAAAATTAGAATATAAAAACATCAAAACTGGATCTTTAATGTATATGATAAGTAAACAATACATTGTAACTCAAAGAACACTTACAAAAGAAAGTAGAGCATATTGTGACAGAAAAGATTTGAAAATATAGCACACCAAAAATAGTGGCATATAGCAAAAGCAGTCATAAAACAGGAATGCACATCTGCTAATATTTTCCTTAAAACAAACAAAAAAATCAAATCATCTATGTGTGCCAAGAAGTTATATAAATGGAACAGAAACCCTAAGCCACATTGAAGAAAAGTATAATGAAGACAAAAGCAGAGACAGACAAAATGCCAAAGAAGGAAGGGAAGGAATGAAGGGAGGTAAGAAGGGAGAAGGAAGGAGGGAGGAGAGAGGAGGAAGAGGCAGGGAGATAATCATTTATTGCGGTTTTGTTGCATGAGTAACAATGTGGGAAAGATGTTTCAGTGAATTGTCATTACTCACTAATACTAATATAAACATATTCTGGGTTCATAGCTGGTAGTTGCCAATACCAAAGGAATGAGCTATTTACCTTTGAAACATGCTTTTATTAGAATAGAGTCCATTTCATTTGTTCTTTTTCTGTAATTAAGGGGTCACACAAAATGATTGCCTCGTCCACAAACATAACTTCTCTTGCTAGTTTATTTTCAGGTGATGTTAGTATTATACTTTAATGTGTTTATTTTTCATTCATTTATTTAACAAATATTTACTGGGTACTTGTTCTGTGCTGTCATTTATACTTAGTTTATCTCAGCCAATATAAAAACAACAACGAAAACAAAATCTGGTTCATAGAGAGATTGTATTCTAGAAAACAGTGTTAAATAATCTGGAATCCATACAAGCAATCAATTAAAATGTCATAAAGACAAACGTTGTCTGGAGTCCAGTAAGTTGTTCCTTAATATGTTTTGCCTCTAATTTTTAATGAAGAGATGATCACTGTTAGTCAAAAACCATGCTTTATTTCTCATTTTTCCCATTCTTCAAATAACATTATAGTGATATGAATTTTTTTACTGTTGAACATTTTAGTTATTTATTGATTGCTTATTAATTTTTTATTTACATTTAAAATGTTATCCCCGTCCCCTGTCCCCCCTCCACTTGTCCCCTACCCAATTTCTCCTCTACTTTGCCTCTAAGAGGGTGCTTCCCACCCACCCACCAACTTCCACCTCATCCTTCTAGAATTCCTCTTCTCTGGGGTATCAAGCCTCTACAGGACCAAGTGCATCCCCTCCCTCTGAGGCCAAACAAAACAGTCATCTGGAACATATGTAGCAGGGGCCAAGAGCATACACGACTAGCCCATGTACGCTCTTTGGTTGGTGGCTTATTACCTGGGAGCTCTGAGACTTCTGGTTCGTTGATACTGTTGTTCTTTCTATGGGGTTGCAAACCCCTTTAGCTCCTTCAGTCCTTCCCCTGACTTTTCCATACACGTCCCTGACCTCAGTCCAATAGTTGTATCTGTATCTGTATCTGTCAGGTGCTGGCAGAGCTTCTCAGGGGACAGCAATGGCAGGCTCCTGTCTGCAAGCACATCTTATCATCAGCAATAGTGTCAGTGTTTGGTGTCTGCAGATGGGATGGATCCCATGTGGGGGTGTCTCTTGGATGGCTTTTTCTTCAGTCTCTTCTGCATTTTATGTCCCTGCATTTACTTTAGGCAGGAACAATTCTGGGTAATAATTTTGAGAGGGTTCTAGTTCCCATGACTCAACTAGGGAGCAATGTCTATCTACTGGAGGTGGTCTCTTTAGGTTCTATCTCCCCACTTAGGGCATTTCAGCTAATGTCATCCACCTCTCACTTCCCTGTTGTCTTGGACATTCTAGTGGTTACCCATGCTCCCCAACTATGCACCTAATAGATACATATTTCTATTCATTCTTCTGACCCTCTGGGCATCTCTCCTGTTTCACCCCGTACCTGATCCTACCCTTCCAATTTTTCCTCCCTCTCCCCTCTCTTACACAGGTTCCTCCCTCTCTTTGTGTCCAGGGATTATTTTGTTTCCTCTTCTAAGTGAGATAGAAGCATCTACATTTGGGCTTTCCTTCTTAAGCTTCATAAGACCCATGTGTTTTATCATGGGTATTCTGAAGTTTCTGGCTAATATCCAATTAACAGTGAGTACATACCATGTGTGCCCTTTTGGGACTGGGTTATCTCACTCAGGATGGTATTTTCTAATTCCATCCATATGCCTGCTATATTCATGATTTACTCAATTTTAATAGTCAAGTAGAATTCAACTGTGTAAATGAACCCCATTTTCTACATCCATTCTTTGGTTGAGGGACATCTGTGTTGATTATAGTTTCTGGTTATTCCAAATAAGGGTACCGCAAACATAGTGGAGCATGTGTCCTTGTTGTATGGTAGACCAAAATTTGAGTATATGCCAAAGAGTGGTATAGTTGAATATTCAATAGAACTATTACAAAATTTCTGAGGAACCAGCAGATTAATTTCCAGAGTGGTTGTACCAGTTTGCAATCCCACCAAAAGTGGAGGAGTGTTCCTCATTCTCCAAATCCTCTCCAGCATCTGCTGTTGCCTGAGTTTTTGATCTTAGCCATTCTGATTGGTCAGTTTGATTTTTTTCCTGATGACTAACTATTGAACATTTCTTCAGATAGGTCTCAGCCGTTTGAGATTTGTCTCTTTGTTTAGCTCTATACAACATTTTTAATTGGGTTATTTTTTTCTGGAAAGAAACTTCTTGAATTCTTTAATATTTTGGAAATTAGCCTTCTATCAGATGTATGGTTAGTAAAGATCTTTTCCCAATCTGCACATTGCATTTTGACCTATTTATAATGTCCTTTACCTTACAGAAGTTTTCAGTTTTTGAGGTTCCATTTGATGATTGTTGATCTTAGAACCTGAGCCATTGATGCTCTGTTCTAGAAATTTTCCCCTGTGCCAATGTGTTCTAGACTATTTTCAAATTTCCCTTCTATTAGAGTTAATGCATCTGGTTTTATTTGTAGGTCCTTGATCCACTTGGATTTGAACTTTGGACAAGGAGATAAAAATGGACCAATTTGCAATTTTCTACATGCAAACTGCCTGTGTAAACAAATTCAAAAGAAAAAGAAACCTCATGATTTTCTCTTTAGATACTAAAAAGCACCATTTGTTGAAGACTCTTTCTTTCTCTTTTCCACTGTATTATTTTTTTCGGCTTGTTTGTCAAAGATCAAGTGTTCATACGATATGTGGGTTTATATCTAGGTATTCAGTTCTATCCCATTGATTGATCTGTCTGTCTCTGTACAAATACCATGAGTTGTTTGTTTGTTTGTTTGTTTTTATCACTGTGGCTTTATAGTATACATTGAAGTCAGGGATAGTCGTTCCCCTGTAAGTTCATTTATTTTTGAGAACAGAATACACTCTCCTTTCTTTGTTGTTGTTGTTGCATTTGAAGTTGAGAATTGATTTTTCATCTTTATAAAGAACTGATTTGGAATTTTGATGGGGATTGCAGGGCATCTGTAAATTGTTTTCAGTAAGATGGCCATTTTTATTGTATTAATCCTGCTTTCCCATGAGCCTGGGTGATTTTCTTTCGTTCACTTGCTTGGCTAGAGTTAGACCAAGGTTTTTATATTGTTTGTAAAGGATGTGAAGGGTGTTGTTTACCTAATTTTTTTCTCAGGCCTTTACCCGTTGTGTAAAGGAAGGCTACTGATTTGAGCTATTTTTATATCCAACTATTTTCCTGAAGTTGGTTATCAGCTGTAGAAGTTCTCTTGTAGAATTTTGGGGGTTGGTTATGTACACTATTGTGTCATCTGCCTGTATACTGATATCTTGACATCTTCATTTCCAAGATGTATCCATTTGACTTCTTTTTGTTGTCTAATTGCTTTAGTTAGAACTTCAAGTACTATATTGAATAAATCAAGATAGAGTTGGCAGCCTTGTCATGTGGCTGATTTTAGTCAGAGTGCATTAAGTTTCTCTCCATGTAATTTAATGTTGGCTGCTGCTTTGCTGTATGTTAATTTTATTATGTTTAGATGTGTGTCTTGAATTTCTTTTCTCTTCAAAACGTTTAAGATGAAGAGGTATTGTATTTTGTCAAATGCTTTTCAGTATCTAATGAGATGATCATGTGATTATTTTTCTTTCAGTTTGTATAAATACAGGTAGATTTTCATATATTGAACCAACTTTGTCTCCCTGGAATGAAGCCTAATGGTGAATGATGAATTTGATGTGTTCTTAGATTCTATTTGCTAGACTTTTATTGAGTATTTTTGCATCAATATTCATTAAGTGACATTGGTTTGAAGTTCTTTTTCTTTGTTGGCTCTTTGTGTGGTTTAGATATCAAAGTAACTGTGGTTTCATAGAATGAATTAGGTAGTATTCCTTCTGTTTCTGTTTTGTGGACTAGTATAAAAATATTAGTATTAGGTCTTCTTTGAAAGTCTAATTGAATTCTGCACTAAAATCATCTGGCCCTGAGGTCTTTTTGGTTGGGAGTCTTTTACTGACTTCTTCTGTTACCTTAGGGATTATAGGACTGTTTAGATAGTTTACCTGACCTGATTTTTCTTTGGTACCTTGTATCTGTCTAGAAAATAATCAATGTCTTCTAGATTTTCCAGTTTTGTTGAGTATATGCTTTTGTAGTATGATCTGATGGTATCTTGAATTTCCACAGTTTCTTTTGTTATGCCTCCCTTTTCTTTTTTGATTTTGTTAATTTTAATACTGTCTCAGTTTCCTTTTGTTAGTTTGATTAAGGGTTTATTCTGGTCGATTTTCTCAATGAAGCAGCTCTCAGTTTTGTTGATTCTTTTTATTGTTTTCTGTGTTTCTAATTGGTTGATTTCTGCCCTGAGTTTGATTATTTCCTGATATCTACTCCTCTTGGTGTGCTTGCTTCTTTTTGTTCTCAGAATTTCAGGTTTGCTTTTAAGTTGCTAAATAGGATCTCTCCAATTTCATTACCAGTGCACTTAGTGGTATAAACTTTCCTCTTAGAACTGCCTTCATTGTGTCCCACAACATTGGGTATGTTGTGCCTTCATTTAAATTCTATAAAGTCTTTAAGTTCTGAGTTGCTGGGTTTCCATGAGTATGTAGGATTTCTGTTTTTTGCTGTTGGTGGTGTTGGTAGTTTTGTTTTTGTCTTTTGTTTTTTGTTGTTTTTGTTTTTAATTGAAGATCAGCCTTAATCCATTTTGATCCGATTAAATGCATGGAATTATTTCAATCTTCTTGTATCAGGTAATGCTTCATTTGAGTCAGATTATATTATCAATTTTGGAGAAGGTACCCTGAGGTGCTGAGAAAAAGTTATAATCTTTTTATGTAGAGTGAGATATTTTGTAGATATCAGTTAATAGTACTTGGTTTATAACTCCTGTTAGTTTCACTGTGTCTCTGTTTAGCTTCTGTTTCAGTGACCTGTTCATTGCTGAGACCAGGATGTTGAAGTCTCTGTTATTTATTGTGTGAGGTCCAATGTGAGTTCTGAGCATTAGTAAAGTTTGTTTTACAAATACAAGTGTCCTTGCTTTTGGGGGATAGATCTTCAGAACGGAAACTTCATTTTGATGTATTTTCCTTTTGATGCAGTGTCCTTTCCCATCTCTTTTGGTAACTTTTTTTTGAAAGTATATTTTATTGGAAACTAGAATTGTTGCTCAGGCTTGTTTCTTGAGACCCTTTGCTTGGAAAATATTTTTCTAGCCTTTTACTCTGAGGTAGTACCTGCTTTTGTCACTGAGGTGTGTTTCCTATATGCAGCAAAATGTTTAAGTCTGTTTAAGTACCCATTCTGTTAGGCTAAGTGTGTTAGGCTTTTTTATTGAGGAAATTAATACATTGATGTTGACTGTACATTTTTGTTTCCTGACATTTTTTTGCTATTAGAAGTATATTATGTTTGTGTAATTATCTGCTTTTGGGTTTGTTTTGAGATGATTAATTTCTTGTTTATCTCCTTTGTTATACTCCTTGTGTTGGAGTTCTCCTACTAGAATCAGCTGTATGGCTGGATTACTAAAAAGAAGTTGTTTAAACTTGCTCTTTGTCATGGACTATCTTGGTTTCTCCATCTATGGTGATCGAGAGTTTTGCTGGGTATAGTAGCCTTGGCTGGCGTTGATGTTCTCTCGTGGTCTGCAAAACATCTGTCCAGGATCTTTTGGCATTTAAGTCTCTGTTGAGAAATCTGGTGTAATTCTGATGGGTCAGGCTTTATATGTTACTTGACCTTTTCCCTTACTGCTTGTAATATTCTTCTTTATTCTGTACATTTATTGTCTTGATTACTATGTGATAGAAAGATTTTCTTTTGTGGTCCAACCTATTTGATATCCTGGAGGCTTCCTGTATATTTATGGGCATCTCTCTCTTTAGGTTAGGGAAGTTTTTATTTGGTGATTTGGTTGAAAATGCTTTCTGGTCCTTTGAACTTGATATATTCTCTTTTTTCTATTCCTATTATTCTTAGATTTGGTCTTTTCACTCTGTCCTAGATTTTCAGGATATTTTGAGTTAGAAACTTTTTATGCTTTGCATTTTCTTTGACCAGTGTGTCAGTATCAGCCATGGTATCTTCTGTGTCTGAGATTCTTTCTCTTATCTCTTATATTTTGTTGATGTATTTGTAACTCTTGATCTTGGTTTTCCATCGACAGGGTAGCCTCCATTTGTTATTTCTTTACTATTTCTATTTCCATTTTTAGATCTTGGACCACTTTGTTCAATTTCTTCTCCTCTTTGATTGTGTTTTCCTGTATTTCTTTAAGGGATTTATCTATTTCCTCTTGAAGGGTTTCCACCTGTTTACCAGTGTTCTTCTGAATTTCTTTAAGGGAATTATTTATATCTTGTTTAATGGTTTCCATCATCTTCATGAGATGGGATTTTAGGTCAGAATCTGGCTTTTCGTGTGTTAGGAAATCCAGGACTTGTTGTGGTGAGTGATCTGGGTTCTTATTGTGCCAAGTTGCCTTGGTTTTTGTTCTCATATTCATTCAGTTGCCTTTCGCCTTCTGGTAATTTCTGGTGTTAACTGGTCTGGTCATCTCTGACTGGAGCCTCTCCCTCTTTGTATGCAGGTAGAGCTCTGTGATTTCTATTATAGCAGGCCTCCTGGGAGGCAAATAGTGCTGTCTCTGGGAAGCCTGCTGTGTCCCTAATTAGGTAGGTCTCCTGTGTCCCTGGTTACAGCAGACCTGCTGGTAGAGACAGACTCTGGGGTGTGGGAGACTGTCAGGTGTGCTTGATCTGCCCTGGAGCTGAGTTGTAGAATAGAAAGAAGGATAGGTCCTGCATCCACTAGGCTCCATGGGTGTGTCAGCTGGGGCAGCTATGGGGCAACAGTCTCACCTGTGACCTCCTAAAAGACAGGCTGATTCTGGTGAGTCAGTTATAGAAGTGAGTTAGGAGTGCCCTATCTGACTTGGGCTGTGTTGCAAACTTGAAGTAAAATGTTCATATTGCTTTATAAAATAAATTACTTTTAAATCTTTTATTTCTTGTAGTGAAATATAATAGCAAGTAAATGTGCTTACGAATCCTAATGATGTAAGTTCAACACAGGCTCACACACTCAGACACACACGAAAAATATACACACATATAGAGGAAATTTTTCTAAAACCTCTTTACTTCCTTATTTAATATGATCTGTTTTACATTTTTGAATTTTTGAAATATTTAGAACATATTTAAATATTTATTTAGTTTTTATTGTACATTGTTATCCATAGACTATAGCACAAAACAATTATCTAATCTATGATTTTAAGTCTATACAGGCAGGAATCATTATAGCATAGTTATATACCATTAAAATTTCTTTCAGTAAGGAAGAATGAGATGGCATGAATATTTTTATGAGCTCATTTCTCTCTTCATTTTCTAAGTCTGCACAGTGCCTACTTATTATTCATTTTCCATTAGGATGTAGATTGACTTTGAGTACATACAATCATTCAAATTAACCTTTGTGTTGGATAGTTATTAAAATAAATATTTATAAAGTAGCTATAGATATGTTTTATTTGGAAATTTTCAATCTATAATTAACCTTCATTTTAGATTATGTAAAACTTCCTTGAAGCACCTCAATTCAAATACAGTTTACTCACATCATTAAAGCTTTTTATTTACCTATTCCACATTTGAAACACTTTCCAGAGCCTAACAAACTGATGATATAAGTGATGTTATATTATCAGTATCCTCATCTTTCTCCTCAGTTCTATTATGTAAGTTCTACTTTGAGTCTATACACATATTTCACTAGCAACATATGAATGCCCTCAGGAAAGTATTTTGAAGGCTCAGTGTAAACTACACATGGACTTTTCAAAGAGGTCTTCTTTTTGATAATCTCCTTCTCAATGGGTGCTCATTGGCTTGAGTCTATGCAGTGTTTACTTTTGAGATACTCACTAGTAAAACAGTAGCCATTTGATTGATGCATTTGCACCTCAATGCCTAACACTGCTAGTTCCTTTTCAGAAGAGTGTTTTTCAATGTTTCTATACATTCATCATGAGAAAAGTAAGAAACCTTTGCATGTATCTTACAATGTCATCTCTATACTACTAAGTGACCAATTTTGAGTATGTTATAGGGTATTTTTTACTTCAACTGATCTTCATTTCCTCATCCAGAGTCATATTTATCAAAGGTTTTCAGTTATTGCTTATCTTATTCATATTTGTCTGGTTATGGTTATTATTGCTGTGATGCAACCCCATAAACATAGGTAACTTGAGGATGACACTTGTACTTCCACAGTACTATGTATCATCAAAAGAAATCAGGAAGGGCACTCAAAAAGGACAGAAACCTTGAGGCAGACAGACAGAAACCAGGAGGCAGACAGAAACCAGGAGGCAGACAGAAACCTGGAGGCAGACAGAAACCTGGAGGCAGACAGAAACCAGGAGGCAGACAGAAACCTGGAGGCAGACACTGATACAGAAGCTTCCTCTGACTTGCTCATCATGGATTCATATGTAAACTTTCTTATAGAACCCAGGACCACCAATTTAAATATGGTGCAACTCACAATGAGTTGGGGCTCTCAAGATTAATTACTAATTAAGAAATTACATAAAGTCTTGCCTATGATCTTTTTATATGGAAGCATCTTTCTTTCTTTCTTTCTTTCTTTCTTTCTTTCTTTCTTTCTTCCTTCCTTCTTTCCTTCTTTCCTTCTTTTCTTTTCTTTCTTTTTTTGCCTTGTTAAATTATATCCATTTTTATTTACAAAGTGTCCTTATAATTTTCCTCCCCTTTATTCTCTCAATATCCCTCCTCTCTCTTCTAGACCCATTATAACTTTCTATCTCATTAGAAAAGAACAGGAATCTAAAAGATTAAAAATAAAATATAACAAAATAAAATATAATAAAATGAAGCAAAAACTATCATATAATACTTGAACATAGCCACCCAAAAGAATGAATAGATTTCCCAAAACAGGCATAAGAAAAAGAGATCTACTCATTTTCATGGTCAGGAGTCCCATAAGTGTACTAAGTAAGTAGCTATAATTTATGCACAAGGGACCTGGTGTAGACCCATGTAGACCCTGTGCTTGCTGATTCAATTTCTATGAGTATGTATGTGGCTTAGTTAATTAATTCAGAGGGCCTTATTCTTCAGTTGACCCCTACTCTTGTGATTCTTAAAATCTTTCTGCCTCCTCTTCTGCTGGGATTTCATTAACTCTGAGGAATGGGATTTGATGTAGACCTCCTACTTAGACTGTGTCCCTCTCCATGTTTCTTGCTATGTGTTTTTACATCTGTTATTGTCTGCTGCCAGATAAATACCATGGAGATATTTTCTTAATTGAGCCAACCATTCTACACTCAGATAATTTTTGCTTGTGTCAAGTCGATATAAAAGTATCCAGCACAGTGACCCCTTGTCAACGTGACACATAAAACACAGCACTGAAAGCCACAACCTTTCCTTTCTCATTCATATCCAAGACCTCTCATTATAAAAATAAATGAATCAAAAAGATGCTGAGGTTCCATCCCCACAGTTGGCTCTAATTGGTTTCCTCCAACCAATGGCTGGGTAGGGCAACAAAGACAGGACTTTAGGTTTCCCAAGCAATTGAACCACAGGAAGGAGGAGGTTTTATAGTTGCCATGACAAGAAAGATATAGAATGCAGGTATGAGAGCTGCAGAAGACAGAACCTGCCATGTAAGAGCTGGGGAAGAGCAGCCACAGGGGCACGTCCTCTGACTGGTGTCTCGGGTAGCAAAGATAGAATATGGACTTTAATAAGTAATAAATCAGGAGTAACACAGAGGTGGCGTAAGCAACATGGAAGTCTGGGAGTGGTCCAGCAATTGAGCTGCTTAGGACATGGAAAAATAAAAGGCTACATATGTGTGTCTTTCATTCCCGAATCCAGAGAATTAGAACAAGAAGCCTGCATACAGCTGCCAGTAGGGAGTTTAAAGTAGGTTAGAGAACTACGGTTTCACATAACCAAGTGACAATGTACTTTTTATAAAAAAAAGTCATTCATCAGGAACTTAGAACATTGGAAAATAGGAAGGTATGAAATAGAAAGTAATTTCATTCAGAAATTAATTAAAACCTAAACCTATTAGAGCAATGATAACTGGACCATATGATTATAAGCCACACAGGGTCTTTTGGCTTCCATCAGGCCTGCCAAAACAAGGAATATCTAGGCCTGCCAAAGAAGGAACAATCAGTCCTGTTACAACAAGCACATCCAGTCCAAGGCTGAAAAGTGGAGGTCTGCTGCACATGGTTTTCCATATTAGGCCTCCTTTCTGGATACCTGCTATACTAGGAACATCTAGGGACAGCCAGATGGCTAAAAGTCAGCATAAGAATATAAACAAGAGCCAAGGCTCCTTCAGAGCAATCATACTACACCAAGTCCTTGATATCCTAAAATACCTGAAGAGCAAAATAATGTCCACCAATCTCACCTTATACAGATGATAGGCACATTTAAAGGAAAAATAATTGAATCATTCATAGAAATACTGGAAAATACAATAAAATGAGAGAAACATTTAAAGAAGAAATGGATGAATATATAAAGAAATATAGAAAAATACTATCAAAATTGACAGAAATGAAAAAAAACTGTTCAAAATCTGAAAATGGAAATAGAATAATAAAGAAGGCAAGAACAGAGGTAACCCTGGAAATGGAAAGCCTAAAAAAGACAATAAAATCTACAAATACAAGCATCCTGAACAGAATAAAAGAGATGGACAAGAGGATCATAGGTATAGAAGATACAGTAGAAATTGATAATTTGGTCAAAGAAAATACAAAATCAAAAAGTTTTCTAAGAAAAAACATCCAGGAAATTGTGGATAGTATGAAAAGACCAAATCTAAGAATACTAGGAATAGAAGAGGGTGAAGATTCTGAGTTTAAATGGTAAGAAAAGATCTTCAACAAAATCTTTGAAGATAACTTTCCTAACCTAAAGAAAAAATGGCCATAAACGTACAAGAAGCCTACAGAATAGCAAATAGATTGGACTTGAAAAGAAAATCTCCCACCATGCAATTAAACACTAAATGTATAGAACACAGCAAGAATATTTAAAGCTGAAAAAGAAATAGGCCAAGTAATACATAATGGCAGACATTTCAGAATTATCCCTGAGTTTGCAACAGATAAACTAAAAGACAGATGGGCCCAGACAGATATTTTGCAGACCCTAAAATATCCACAGAAGCTAGCCTGGACTATTACACCCATCCAAGCTTTCTATCACCATAGATGGAGAAACAAAGACATTCCATTTCAAAATGAAATTTAAACTATCTTTTCAGTAATCTCAGCCTATGGAAGACACTACAAGCAAAAATTGAACACAAGGAGCTTAATTATACCCAAAGAAAAGCAAAAAATTAATCATATCACAACAAAACCAAAAGAAAAGAAACAGACACACACACACACACACACACACACACACACACACTACTGCCATCAAGATAACAGGAACTATCATTGGTCATTAATATCTTACAACATCAATATACTCAGTTTACCAATAAAAAGACACAGTAAAAAAAAGTGGATCCATCATTCTGCTCCATCAAAAAACAAACCTCAGCACGAAAGATAAACACTACATCAGAGCAAAAGGTTGAAAATATATTTTCAAAGAAAACAGAAAAAAATCTGAAGTATCCATTCTAATGTCTAATATAATAGAATTTCTACCAATAGTTATTAAAAGAGATGTGGAAGGACACTTTTTACCCATCATAGAAAAAAATCTACCAAGATGATATTTCAAGTCTGAACATCTATTCCATAAATACAAGTGCACCCACACTCATAAAAGAAATGTTACTAAACCTTAAATCACACATTGGAATCCATATATTAATAACGGGGAACTTCCAACACCCTACTCTCACCATTGGACAGAAATTCCATTGAAAGAGAAATTAAAAAGTAAAATAATGAAACTAACTGAGGTTATGAACCAAATGGACTTAACTGATATTTATAGAATATTTTACCCAAACACAAACAAATATACCTTCTTCTCAGCATCTCATGCAACCCTCTGAGAAAATGACAATATATTCAGTTACAAAGCAACCCTGAACAGATACAAAAAGATTGAAATAACTCCTTGCATCTTATCAGGTCTCCATGGAATAAAGATACATTTCAACAACAACAGAAACAACAGAAAGAGGAAGAACACATAGAAATTGAACCACTCTCTACTCAATGAACACTGGGTCAAAGAAAAAAACAAAGAAATCAAAAACTTTCCAGAATTCAATGAAATTGAAGCTAGCAGAACACCTAAGAAATTGGACTAGAAAAATCAAATCCTCCCAACACATATTAATAAAGCAATAACAACACACCCAAACTTATGGGACACAATAAAAGAAATACTAAGAGGAAAGTTCATAGAATTAAGTGACTTCATAAAAAAGTTAGAGTGTTCTCATACTAGCAAATTAAAAATACATTTGAAAGGTCTAAAAGAAAAAAAAAGCAAAACATACTTAAAAGAATAGGGCAGCAGGAAATAATCAACTCAATGTTGAAATCAATCAATTAGAAACAAAGAAGAAGTACAAAGAATCAATGAAACCAAGGTCTAGTTTGTTTAGGAAATCATCAAGTTAAAAAAAAACAAAAGCAAACAACAAACAAACAAAAAAAATAAAGTGAAATAGAAAACCAAACAAACAACAAGCAAGAAAACAAAACAAAACAAAACAAAAAAACAAACTTAGCCAAACAACTTAAAAGGCAGAGAGACAGTATCTAAATTAACAAAATTAAAATTGAAAAAACACTGAGAAAAAGTCCAGAGAAACATTAGGTCTTACTTCAAAGGATATGCTCCACAAAACTGGAAAATCTAAATAAAATGGATTCTTTTCTAAAGAGATATCACTTACCAAAGTTAAATAAAGGTAAATGATACTACTTAAATAGTCCTACATCCCCTAAGGAAATAGAAGCAGTCATTAAAATAGTCTAACAACCAACCACCCGAAAACAAAACAAAGAAAAAAATCCAAACCACAAAACAAACAAAACAAACAAAACAACCCAGGCCCAGGTTGTTTTAGCTCAGAGTTCTACCAGACTTTCAAAGTAAAGATAATACCAATAATCCTTAAGCTAGTCCATAAAATAGAAGCAGAATGGACACTGCCTAATTCATTCTATATGACAACAGTCATCCTGCCACCTAATCCACACAAAGACTCAATAAAGAAAGAGAACTTCTGACCAATTTCACCTATGATGATTGGATGTAAAATACTCAAAAAAAAAAAAAAAAATACTAGCAAACCACATCCAAGAAAACAACCAAAACATTTTTCACCATGATCTAGTAGGGTTCATCACAGGGATAGTTCAATATAAGAAAATCTATCAGCCAACATATCAACGAACTGAAAGAACAAAATCACATGAGAGTCTCATAAGATAGTGATAAAATCCTGTGTTCTCCTGGAGGACCCAGCTATACCACTCCTGGGCATATACCCAAAAGATACTGCAACATGTAATTGAGATGAATTTATATCGGGAACTTTTGGGGCATTTCTTCAAATAAAGTTACATTTTTTTGTTGTTGTTGATCTACATTCATTAGTCCAGTGGCAACATCTTCTGCATATCCAGAAAGCTGGACCTTTTTGGATTTTCTCTAGGAAAAGAAAAAGTGTTTCTAGGAATGTCTTGACTATAATCTCCTCTTAAAATGATGTTGTCACAATGAAACATCAAAATTTGGGATTTTGGCTTTTCTTAAAACCTTTAGGATTTTTTTCTATTAAAGTTGTATTCTCACAATTTTTGAAAATTCACAGGCATGGTATGTACCCAATAATAAGTGGATATTAGGAAAAAAAAAAGCACAGAATACCCTGGAAACAATCCACAAAACTCAAAATTTTAACAAGCCATAGGGCCCAGGTGAGAGTGCATCAGTCCTACTTGACATGGAGAAGAAACCAGAGGGCAGAGAGAGGAAGGGAAATCCTTGGGAGGATGAAGGGGAAGGGGGAATATGATCAGGTATTGTAGGGGAGAACCAGGAGTGGAGTCCTAAAGGCCACCAGATTAAATAGAAATATACAACCTTGGGAGGTGAGTAGTGGGGACCCTCTAGAATATACCAGAGACACGGGAGGTGAGAGAATCACAGGACTCAGAGGGAGAGACTTTAGATGAAATTCCCAACAGTGGGTAGAGGGGATTTGTAGAACCCACTTCCAAGAGAAAGGCAGAGCATCAAGTGGAGGGATGTGGTTGTCATCCCACAGTCAAAAACTCTGATTCAGAGTTGTCCCTGTCTAAATGAACTGCAGGGTCAAAAATAGGGAAGAAATTGAAGGAAAGGAGGTCCAATGACTTGTCCAAATTGGGACCCATCTCAAAGGGAGGCTCAAGGCCTGACACTATTAAAGATACTATGATGTACTTATAGACAGGAGCCTAACATGACTGCTCTTTGAGAGGCTTAACAAGTAGATGACTGAGACAGAAGCAGACACACCCAACCAATGGACAGAAGCCCATGATCCCTGTGATTGAATTAGGGTAAGGCTAGAAGAAGCTAAGTGAAGAGGGTGAGCTCATAGGAACACCAGCAGTCTAAACTGACTCCTCTAACTAGACCAGTATGATCTCTCAGACACTAAGCCACCAACTAGGCAGCATAAACTAGCTAGTCTGAGGCCCCCAAAACATACATGGCAGAGGATTGCCTGGTCTGGCCTCAATGGCAATAGATGCACCTAACCCTTGAGTCTTGAGACCCCAGAGAATGGGAAGGGCTGGAAATGTGTGGAGGTGTGGGTATAGCCTCTTGGAGACCAGGGAGGAAGAATGGGATGAGGAACTGTCATAGGGCAGAGCAGAAGAGGGATAACGCCTGGACTGTAAATAGATTAAAGATAATAATAATAATAATAATAATAATAATAATAATAATAACAACAACAATAACAACAACAATTCTTCCAAGGGAGGCTATTGCCTGTTGCCACTGTTTTTATAGTAACATGTTAAGCTACAGTTGGTTTTCTAACAAGCTTTTGTTGATTTTCTAGATTTTTATTATATGATGAGGTAGACGGCTTTAATTTTATTTTATCTTTCTCAATTTATTTATAATCTTTTTTATAATTTTCTTTAATTTCTTTTCTCATGTCACTAAAGTCTGTATCTGTTTTTCATATTTTCCCTTTATAATATCTCTATTAGTTTAGTACTTTCCTCATTTTTAATTGTAAAATTTTCTAATTTTTTCTTTTAAGGCTTGTATCTAATTTTCATACTCTTTTTTTCTTGTACTCTCTTTGTCTTAGTATCTTGTTCATCTTGGCTGATAAAACTGTACCTATTATTCTATTTTTTTTGTATCCATATTTTACTTTTGGATTTTTATTTCTCACATTTTTATATCTTCCTCATTCTGATTTATTAATTTTGGCAATGTCTCCTGTGAGTGTGGTGGATTTTTTTTAAAGCATTGCTTTTCTAAAAGATATAATAAACTATAATGTTTGTTAGAAACTTAATATTGCCATGTTTTAACTCCCTCTAGATCTTCTATATCCCTACAGAAGATAATCTCCTAAGAAGCATAGGATAACCATGATACAATCTACAAACTCAAAGAAATCTGGTAATAAAGAGAGCCCAAGGGAAGATGAGTTAGCTCAAAAGGGGAAACAAAATACTCGTTACAGGTAGATGCAGAGAAGAAATTGGGTGGGAGGGTGGGAGGAGGGTCATGGTGATTACAATCAGGTGTGGGATTGTGGAGGCTGGAGAATGCTGGGAATGAGAATGGAAATTGGTGTGCGAGGGGCATCTCTAGGACAAGGAGGATTCTGAGCATGAGTGAAGCTACAGATATTATACTGTGTGAGATTCCTATCAGTATGGAATTTGGAGACTTAAATGGCCATATCCTATAGACATGCAGGACTTACAGAGGAAGTATGGGCACATCAACCCACCCACAAATCTTTCAACTCAAAATGCATCCTGTCTACAAGATGAACAGGGATAAAGATAGAGCAGAGACTCAGGATGGAACCAATGACAACCAACTTGAGACCCACCCCATGGGAGAAAGACAACCCCTGACACTATTAATTATGTCATTCGTTGACTGTTCCTTTGGTGTTCCTTTCTCTATTCCTATCATTCTACTACCTGCTTGGAACTTTTTGTCCCAAGGATCTCTCTCTTTCCATTTAGCTGCAGAACATACAAAAATACTAACAAGACAAAATAAAACAAGTTAGATGTTCTTACTTTATTGGCAACAATGTAAGGAAGAAAAAGACGCAAACCCGAGGAGGGGAAAATGGTAGCTAGCCCCATGGGAACAGTGACATGGGGAGTATAGAAAAATTACTACCTGATCATCCTTGATGGAGAGCATCTCTTCCCAGAATGCCTCAGGGAGGATGCCAAAACTACAAAGGAAAAGATGGCTAGATTTGTGGAATAGATTAGAATCAAGATCCAGCTGTATTATTGTCATCGGGTTGGACATCGTTACTCCTCCTGACCATGCTCCCAAAATGATGTTGATGCTCATGATCCTGTAGGCT
This sequence comes from Mastomys coucha, assembly GCF_008632895.1. Lineage (NCBI taxonomy): Eukaryota > Metazoa > Chordata > Mammalia > Rodentia > Muridae > Mastomys > Mastomys coucha. Next base: position 5,755,060 of record NW_022196891.1, read on the forward strand.
TGGATCTTCCTTCTTGTGAGGATGACAGTGTCAGAATCATCCTGTCCACTCGTGGAGAACCTTTTGAAACATCCTTTTGCTTTTCCGCTGCCACTGTGTTTTGTTCTCTACTTTTGGTGTGGTGTCTTGCAGAAGATGGCGCTGGGTGGTATGAGGGTTAAGTGTCAAGCTACTGAGGTCTGGTGTTAGCTTTTCCCAGGAGGGTGACTGAGAGACTGCTTCTTTCCTAGTTCCCACAGAGACCCCAGATGTGTTCCCCACACACTTCTGGTAGTAGTGGCATCCACACCTGAACATTGGCTCATTTGAATCTCGTGGGGAAGAGGGTTTCTTTTTCTTATCAACTTTGTGGGGTAACAGAAACGTGATCTGATTCTTTTTCTTGAATTCAACTGCCTTCGGTTTCTTTTGAGGTGATTTTGAACTCTCTTGGTGTTACTTTTTATCCATCCTTTCTCTTCAGTGGTCTTTCTCAATGATTTTGGCTGAAATGAATCTCTGGGTATGTCTAGGAACAATGATTTCTTCAGAGTGCTTCTTGTATTTCTCATTGGGTAGTGTTTGGAGTGACCAATGGGTACCTTTCAGAGGGCTCTGATGGAAGCAGACCACCTTTCTCTGTCTCTGAACCCTGTCCCACGGTGCTTGGATGCCAAACTCTGCTTCAGTTTTTCCTGCTACCAGATGTTGTCCAGTGGAGGGTGGCCTTGGGAGGAGACAGGCAGCAGAGCTCTCAGAGCTGAGGTTCTACAGACAGTGCTGAGAAGCTGAGTCCTCTTGCACAGATCTCTCAGGAGCTGGTGTCTGAATGTGGCTAGAGCCTCTGGAGCGCGAAGTAGGATTCTTAAGAAGATTGGCTTTTTCCCTGCACTGTTCTGAAACTAGAAGCCAGAGAGACTTCATCCTGCAACAGATGGGATGCACATGTAGATTCTCACAGCCAATCATTAGGTGGAGCTCCGTGAATCCACTGGACAATTGGGAGGCAGGGTCAGCAGAAACAGAACATCAGAGACACTCTATAGCATGAGGATCCTGTAAGGACTGGTCCTTTGTAGTCCTCTTCGAGCAAGGGAGATGATGGTTATCATCCTCATTGTCCTCTGGTCTTCTTTTCCCTCCAGAACAAAAATTTTTTTCTGCTGCTTTTCAGTCAACGGTTGTAGAAATGAAGAGTCAGGAAAGTAAGCGGAATGGAGAAAACCACGGAAGTCACTCGTACTTGCCTAAGAGAGCACAGCATTGGAGAGTACATCATTAAATGCTCAGGGACAATAGATATCTTTGATCTTATGGAGTGGTGAACCCTACCTCCTATAGCAATATCCTGCCAGAAAAAAATGAGGCCACAGGAATAATAGTGTCAACAATTGTTACAGGAGTAACCAACTGCTTGGTGCATTTCATTTGAAGCCTTCAAAGAAAGTCATGTGTGGTTGTTTTGCTATATGACCTTGATGTCAAACTGCTTTCTGACTATGCATCATTATAGCTATAGAGTTTCTTGTTTCCAGTTTTGATGAGATACACTTTATTGCAGATAGTATTGGTTAATATAAAATTTAATAACTGTTTAAAATGGTAAGAAATAATGGCTATGTGTGCTCGGTTGTACATGGAACACCTATATCACTCAGCTGTCTCAGGATCAGAAAACACTACAGAAAGTAAAATGGGAAGAATGAGAAGGTTAGAGGATGAAGAATAGTGCTGTTTCTGGATGTGAAAAGACTATTGCACCTAAGAAATTACAGCAGCTGTGGTTAATCACATAAAATCTCTATAAGACAAAGAGAGGTAAAAATCCCGTCACTGAACAGTAATGAGCTTCTGACACTTAAAGACTTTCTTTCTGTCTATTTTTTAATTAGATATTTTCTTTATTTACATTTCAAATGTTATCCTCTTTCCTGGTTTCTCCTCCAAAAACAAACAAAACAACAACAACAACAACAACAGCAACAACAAAACAAACAAACCACTATTCCCTATTACCTCCCCCTTCCACTGCTCTACAACTCACTCTCTGCTGCTTCCTGGCCCTGGCATTTCCCTACACTGGAGCATAGAGCCTTCACAGGACCAAGGGCCTCTCCTCTCATTGATGACTGAATAGGCCATCCTATGCTTCATATGTAGCTGGAGCAATGAGTGCCACCATGTGTACTCTTTGATTGGTGTTTTAGTTCCTGGTAACTCTGAGGGTACTGGTTAGTACATATTGTGGTTCCTCCTATGGGGGCTGCAAATCCCTTCATCTTCTTGGATCCTTTCTCTAGCTCCTTTACTGGGGACCCTGTGCTCAGTCCAATGGATGGCTATGAGTCTCGACTTCTGTATTAGTCAGGCACTGGCAGAGCCTCACCAGAGACAGCTATATCAGGCTCCTGTCAGCAAACACTTGCTGGTATCCACAAAAGTGTCTGGGTTTGGTGACTGGAATGGATTCTCAGGTGGGGCAGTCTCTGGATTGTCTTCCCTTCAGTCTCTGCTCCATACTTTGTCTCTGCAATTCCTTAGATGGGTATTTTGTTCTCCCTTCTAAGAAGGAACGAAGATACCACACTTTGGTCTTCCATTTTCTTGAGTTTCTTGTGGTTTGTGGATTGTATCTTGGGTGTTCTGGGCTTCTGGAGTAATATTCACTTTTCAGTGAATACATACCATGTGTGTTCTATTGTGATTTGGTTACTTCACTCAGGATGATGTTCTCCAGATCCATCCATTTTCCTCAGAGTTTCATAAATTCATTGTTTTTAATACCTGGGCTATGTAAATGTACCACATTTTCTGTATCCATTTCTCTGTTGAGGGACATCTGGGTTGTTTCTAGCTTCTGGATATTATAAATAAGGCTGCTATGAACAAAGTGGAACATGTGTCATATGTTGGAGCATAATTAGGGGCATATTCCCAGGAGAGGTATAATTAGGAACTCAGGAAGGTCTACTTCCAATTTTATGAGGAACCGCCAGACTAATTTCCTGTGTGGTTGTACCAGCTTGCAATCCCACCAACAATGGAGGAGTGCTCCTCTTTCTCCACATTCTCAACAGCATCTTCTGTCACTTGAGTTTTTGATCTTAGCCATTCTGACTGGTGTGAGGTAGAATCTTAGGGTCCTTTTCACTTGCATTTCCTTGATAACTAAGGATGTTGAACATTTCTTTACTTGCTTCTCAGCTATTCAAGATTCATTGGTTGAGAATTCTCTGATCCATTCTTATCTCCTTGTACAAATCTCAAGTCCAAGTGGATCAAGTGGACTTGATAAGTGGAGATAAGAATGGATCAGCAGTTCTGTACCCTACTTTTAAATAGGGTAATTTGGTTCTCTGTTGTTGAACTTCTTGAGTTCTTTGAATATTTTGGATGTTAGTCCTATATCAGATGTAGGGTTGGTAAATATCTTTTTCCAATCTTTGAGTTCATATTCTGTCTTATTGACAATATCCTTTGCCTTACAGGAGCTTATCAATTTTATGTGATCCCATTTGTCATTTGATGATCTTAGAGCATAGCCATTCTATTCTATTCTGTTCAGGAAATGGTCCCCTGTGACAATGTGTTAGAGGTTTTCCCACTTTCTCTTCTTCTAGATTCATCATGTTTGCTTTTATGTGGAGGTCCTCTATCCACTTGGACTTGAGCTTTGTACAAGGAGATAAGAATGTATCAGTTTGCATTCTTCTACATGCAGACATCCAGTTGAACAACAATAATTTGTTAAAAATGTCTTTTTCACTGGATGGTTTTGACTCTTTTTCAAAGATCAAATGACCAAAGTTGTATGGGTTCATTTCTGGGACTTCAGTTCTATGCCATTGACCTACTTCCCTGTCTCAGTACCAACAATCATGCAGCTTTTATCACTATTTCTCTATGAAATAGCTTGAGGTAAGGTATGGTGGTTGTCCCGGAAGTTCTCCTATCCTTGAGAATGGCTTTTGCTATCCTGGGATGTTTGTTATTCCAGATAAATTTGAGGTTTGCTCTCTTGATCTCTGTGAAAAACTCAGTTAGAATTTTGATGGGAATTGCATTGAATATGTAGATTGCATTTGGTAATATGGCCATATTTACTATGTTAATCCTGAGGATCCATGAGCATGGGAGATCTTCTCAACTTCTGAGGACTTTTTCAATTTCTTTCTTCAGAGACTTAACATTCTTGTAATACAGATGTTTCATTTGCTTGGTTAGAGTCACACCAAGGTATATCACATTATTTGTGACTATTGTAAAAGGTGACATTTCCCTAATTTCATTCTCAGCCCTTTTACCCTTTATGTACAGGAAAACTCCTGATTTGTTTGAGTTAATTTTATATCCAGCTACTTTGCTGAAGTTTTTTTTCAGCTGTAGGACTTCTCCCTTGAATTTTTGTGAGTCTGTTGTGTACACTATCATATCATCCACAAATAGTAATATTTTTACTTCCTTTTTTTATTAGATATTTTCTTTATTTACATGTAAATTTCTCCATTCCTAGTTTCCCCTCCAAAAAACAAAGAAACAAACAAAAACAACAAAAACAAACCCCTGTTGTCTCCCCCCTCCCCATGCATGCCACCTCACCCTCTCCCACTTATTGGCCCTGGCATTCCCCTACACTGGGGCACAGAACTTTCACAGGGCCAAGGGCCTCTCCTCCCATTGATGATCAACTTTGCAATCCTCTACTATACACATGCTTCCAGAACAATCAGACCCCTCCATGTGCAGTCCTTGGTTGGTGGTTGAGACCCTGGGAACTCTGAAGGTACTAGTTAGTTCATAGTTGTTTGTCCTAAGGGGCTGCAAACCCCTCAGCTCCATTGGTCCTTTCTCAAACTCCTTCACTGGGGACCCTGTACTCAGATCAATAGATGTCTGTGAGCCTCTACGTCGGTATTATTCAGGTACTGTCAGAGCCTCTCAGGAGATAGCTATATTTAGGCTGGCTTGCCCTTCCTTCAGTCTCTGCTCCATAGTTAATCTCTGCAACTCCTTCCATGGGTATTTAGTTCCCCATATTTTTACTTCTTTGTTTCCAATTTTTATCCCTGTGATCTTCTTTAGTTGCCTAATTCATCTGGCTAGAACTTCAAGTACAGTATTGATTAGATAGGGAGAGAGGAGTCAGCCTTGTCTTGTCCTTGATTTTAGTAAGATTGGTTAAAATTTCTCGCCATTAAGTTGGATGGTTGCTATTGGTTTGTTGTATATTGAATTGCTATTCTCTCCAACAACTTTAGCATGAAGGGTTGTTATACTTTTGTTGTCAAAGGCTTTTTCAGCATCTAATGAGATGACCATATGTTCTTTTTTCCCTTTGAGTTTGTTTATATAGTAGATTATATTGATAAATTTCCTTATTTGACTCATCCCTGTATCCCTGGGATGAATCTTACTTGATCATGGTAAATGATCATTTTTATGTGTTCTTGGATTCAATTTGCAAGAATTCTATTGAATATTTTTGCATCAAAACTCATGATGGAAATTGGTATGACATTCTCTTTCTTTGTTGGTTCTTTGTGTGGTTTATGTATCAGTGTAACTGTGGCTTCATACAATGTATATGGTAGTGTTCCTTCTGTTTCTATTTTATGAAATAGTTTGAGAACTATGGTTGTTGGTATTTTTTTGAAGGTATGATAGACTTCTGCAAAAAACCTTCTGGTCCTTGAGATTTTTTTTTTGTTGAGAAACTTTTAATGACTGCTTCTATTTCCTTAAGGGTTATGGGACTCTTGAGATCATTTATCTGATCATGATTTAACTTTGATACCCAGTATCTGTCTAGAAAATCATCTCGATCAAAATTTCATCGAGATTTTTCAGTTTATTTTTTTCCTTTTTACTATAGGCTTTTGTAGTAGGACCTGATGATTTTTGGAATTTCTTCAGTTTCTGTTGTTATACCTCCCTTTCATTTCTGATTTTGTTAGTTTGGATACTTTCTCTGTGCCCTGTGGTTAGTCAGAATAAGGGTTTATCTATCTTGTTGATTTTCTCAATGAACTAGCTCCTGGTTTTATCGATTCTTTTTGTAGTTCCTTTTCTTCTACTTGATTGTTAGCCCTAAATTTGATTCTTTCCTTGTGTCTATTCTTCTTAGGTGTATTTGCTTCTTTTTGTTCTAGAGCTTTCAGATGTGCTGTCAAGGTGCTAGTGTATACTCTCTCCAATTTCTTTATGAAGGCAGTCATAGCTTTAAGTTTTCCTCTTAGCACTGTTTTCATTGTGCCTCATAAGTTTGGCTATGTTGTGCCTTCATTTTCATTAAATTCTAAAAAGTCTTTAATTTCTTTATTTCTTTCTTGACCAAATTATCATTGAGTAGATTGTTGTTCGGCTTCCATGTGTATGTGGGCTTTCTGATGTTTTTATTTTTGTTGAATATCAGCTTTAGTCTATGGTGAGCTGATAGGATTCATAGGATTATTTCAATCTTCTTGTACTGGTTGAGGCATATTTTATGTCTCATTATATGGGCAATTTCAGAGTAGGTACCATGAGTTGTTGAGGAGATAGTTTATTCCTTTGTTTTAGGATGAAATATTCTGTAGATATCTGTTAAATCTATTTCTTTCATACCTTCTGTTAATTTCATTTTTTTTCTGTTTAGTTTCTGTTTACATGATCTCTACATTGATGATAATGGAGTGTTAAAGACTCCTACTATCATTGTTTGAGGTTCATTGTATGCTTTAAGCTTCAGTAACAACTCTTTTACAAATGTGGGTTCCCTAGCATTTGGCACATAGATGCTCAGAAGTGAGAGTTCCTCTTGGCAGATTTTTCTTTTGCTGAATATATACTGTCATTCCCCACCCCCCTTTTTTTTTTGATAAGTTTTGGTTGAAATTATATTTTATTGGTAAGTACAATTGCTACTCCAGCTTGATTCCAGCTTGGTAGGGTTTGCTTGGAAATTTTTTCCAGCCTTTTACTGTGAGGTAGTGACTGTTTTCTTCACTGAGGTGTCTTTCCTGTATGCAACAAAATGCTGGGTCCTGTTTACATAGCCAGCCTTCCAGGCTATGACATTTTATTGGGGAATTTAGTCTATTGATTTTAAGAGAAATTACGTACCAGAGATTGTTGCTTCCTGTTATTTTTGTTTTTAGATGTGGAATTATGCTTTTGTTGTTCTCTTCTTTTCAGTTTAATGTGAAAAGATAAGTTTCTTGGTTTTTCTTAGGTGTAGTTTTTTTCCTTGTGGTGATGTTTTCCTCTGTAGGGCTGGATTGGTGGAAATATGTTGTCTAAATTTTGTTTGGTCATGGAATATCTTGGTTTCCCCCTCTATGGTAATTGAGAAGTTTGCTACGTATAGTAGTCTGGGCTGGCATTTTTGTTCTTTTACGATATGTATGACATATGCTCAAGATCTTTTGGCTTTTAGAGTTGCTGTTGAGAAGTATGCTGTAATTGTGATGGTATCCCTTTGTGTGTTATTTGACCTTTTTCCCTTCCTACTTTCAATATTCTCTTTGTTCTGTACATTTGGTGTTTTAATTAAGATGTGAAGAGAGAAATTTATTTTATGGTCCCATCTGTTTGATGTTCTGTAGGCTTCCTGTATTCTATAGGCATCTGTTTCTTTAGGTTAGGGAACTTTTCTTCTATAATTCTGTTGAATATGTTTGCTGGCCTTTTGAGTTGGGAAAATTCACTCTCTTCTATACTTATTATTCTTTAGTTCAGTATTTTTATTGTGTCCTGGAGTTCTAGAATGCTTTGAATTTGGAGATTTTTTGCATTTTGTATTTTCTTTGACTGTTGTGTTAATGTCCTCTATGGTATCTTCTATGCCTGACTGCCTCTCTTTTTTTTATTGGATATTTTCTTTATTTACATTTCAAATGTTATTCCCTGTCCTGCTTTCCCTCCCTCCCAGAAACACCCTATCATATCCTTTCTTCCCCTGCTTCTATGAGAGTGTTCCTCCACCCACCCACCCACTCTCACCTCCTCACCCTGGATTCATCTACACTGGGCCATCCAATCCAGCCTTTATAGGACCAAGGACCTCTCTTCCCATTGATGCATAACAAGGCCATCCTCTGCAACATATGCAGCTGGAGCCATGTGTACTCCTTGGTTGGAGATGAAAAGAAGCCTTCTCCATTGCTCCCACAGTGGATCCTAATGAAAAGAGACAGTTTTGGCTTAAGGCATTTATTGTCTTGGCGGAAAGTGGATGAGTAAAACCATACCCCACTTCTCAGGATGGACCTGAAGTTAAATACCTTTTGCAGGGAAGAGTGTCTAAGAAGGAACGTTTACTGGCTAAGCACTCCAGGCCTTTAAGTACCTCATTAAAATGGAGATCTGTTTTGAGGCTATGTGAGCACAGGTTACCTCCATCAGTGGAGGGCTTGGGGCATTGCCATTTCATGACTGATGGCCACAAACCTAAGGAGTGCTGTGGGGGTCTGTAGCTACATAACAGGAGCCAGGTCCCCAGAAACTAGGCAAATGCCTTTTGTCCCTTCAGGGTTACCGGAGTTTCTAGCCTTAGCTCAACCAGGAACTGGGCTGCCTTTCATGGTCCTAGAGGATTCTTCTACTACTAATGTGTGTTTTGACTTTAGTAAAGTATCTCTTATGAATGTTCTTGCCCTTGCATTTGAGGCATAGATGCTGAGAATTTAAAAAAAAATTTTTTTGGTGCATATTTTCTTTGATGTATATGAAGTTTCCTAACCCATCTCTTTGATAACTCTTGATAGAACTTTATTACATATTAAAATAGCTACTCCAGCTTGTTTTTTGGAACTATTTGTTTGGAAAACTTTTTCCAGCTATTTACTCTGAGGTAGTGAATTTCTTTGTCACTAAGGAGTTTTTCTTGTATGTAGCAACTAGCTGTATCCTGTTTACATATCACGTCTGTTAGCCTGTGTCTTTTTATTGGGGAGTTGAGTTCATTGATGTTGAAAGATATTAAAGAAAAATGACTGTTACTTTCTGCTATTCTTCTTGTTGGAGGGAGTATTATTATTATTATTATTATTATTTTGTTGATTGTCTATTTGCTTTTATTTTTGTTTTGTTTTGTTTTGTTTTGTTTTTTTGGTTAGTTGGCTTTTGGGGTTCACTTCCTTTGGGTTTGTTGTGAGATGTTTAATTTCTTGTATTTTCTTGGGTGGAATTGCCCTTCTTGTATTGGAATTTTGCTTCAACAGTCCTCTGTAGGGCTGGATTAATAAAAGACATTGTTTACATTTGATTCTGCATGGAATATCTGGGGTTCTCCATCAATGGTGATTGAGAGTTTTGCTGGGTATCATAGCCTCAGTTGCCATTTATATTCTCTTAGGGTCTGAATGACATCTATCCCAGATCTTCTGACTTTTACGGTCTCAGTTGAGAAGTCTGATGTTATTGTGATAGGTCTGCCTTTATATATTACTTGGCCTTTTTTTTCCTTTATTGCTTTTAATATTCTTTCTTTCTTCTGTGCACTTAGTATTTTGGTCATTGTGAATAGGAGGATTTTCATTTTTGTTCATATCTATTTGGTGTTCTGTAGGTATCTTGTACAGTTATGGCCATCTCTTCTTTATGTTAAAAACTTTTCTTCAAACAAACAAACAAAAAAACAAACAAAAAACAACAAAAACAAACCCCTGTTGCCTCTCCCCTCCCTCTACTTGTCACTCCACCCTCTCCCACTTATTGGCCCTGGCATTCCCTTACACTGGGGCACAGAACCTTCACAGGGCCAAGGGCCTCTCCTCCCATTGATGATCAACTTTGCAATCCTCTACTATACACATGCTGCCAGAACAATCAGACCCCTCCATGTGCAGTCCTTGGTTGGTGGTTGAGTCCCTTGGAGATCCGAGGGTACTAGTTAGTTCATATTGTTGTTCATCCTAGGGGCTGCAAACCCTTCAGCTCCTTGAGTCCTTTCTCTAACTCCTTCATTGGAGACCCTGTATTCAGTTCAATGGATGGCTGTGAGCCTCTACTTCTGTATTAGTCAGGATCATATAACATGTAAATAAAGAAAATATCTAATAAAAAAAATGAAGCCATAAATGTGCAAGTGAAGGGAAATTTTGAATGTGTGTGAAAATAAACAATGGTTGTGGGTTTTTTATAGACTGTATACATATATGAGATAAACATAAACTTAATAAAATTTATAGTCTTATTCAAAAAATAAGGATAAATAAAGAAGATTAAAGCAGATGCAAAAAAAAAAAACCTTTTCTTCTATGATTTTGTTGAACATGTTTTCTGATCCTTTGATCTGTGAATCTTCACCCTAATCTATTCCTGTTACATTGTGTCCTGAATCTCCTGCATGTTTTGGGTTAGGAGCTTTCACCTATTGTATTTTTTTGACCAATGGGTGAATATTATCTATCATATCTTCTACACCTGAAATTCGTTATTCAATCTATTGAAGTCTGTTGGGGATGCTTGCATGTATAGCTCCTGTTTTTTGTTTTTTTTGTTTTTTGTTTTCTTTAGGTGGCCATCTCCAGGGTTGCTTCAATTTGGCAATTCTTTATTGTTCATGTTTCCATTTTTCTTGATCTGTTTTGCTTAATTCATTCATCTGCTTGATTAAACTTTCCTTTATTTCTTTAAGGGAATTATTTATTTCCTCTTTAAGGATGTCTACCTGTTTGTGCTTTCCTGTATCTCTTTGACTGCATTATTTACATGCTCCTCAAAGGACTCTATCACCTTCATGAGATGGGATTTTAGGTCAGAATCTTGCTTTCCAGGTGTGTTAGGATATGCATGGATTGCCATGGTGGGAGAACTGGGTTCTTATGGCCCTAAATTACACTGGCTTCTTTTATTTATGTTCTTGGGCTTGCTTCTCCCAATCTGGTCATATGTGGGGCTAATTGCCCTACTTGGAGGTAGGTGCAGGTCTGTGAAATGGGTTAAAGAAGGCCTCCTGGGAGGCATGCAATGTTGTTTCTGGTTAGGGGGTGTGCTCCTGAGTTCCTGGTTAAAGCAATCCTCTCTTGTCCCTGGATATGGCAATTCTCCTATGTTCATGGTTAGGCCAGACCTCCTTGGTTCCTGGTTAGGAAAAACTTCCTGAAATACAGGCAGATGTTGAATTCCAGGGGCAGGATCTACCCCAGTTACAGGTGGAGGAGCAGACTGGAAGGACTGTGTTCCTGGTTATGGCAGAATTCATGGGAGACAGGCAGGCTATTTATTGTTTATTAAAGGGTAGCTGGTCCACTGATCTGGTCCAAGAAGGGTGTAAATTAGTATTATATCACTATTGTATCATAACCAGAGCATGTTTGAAATGGAACTTTTAGTAAAATATACCTTTTTTTTCAGTTCTATAGGAATTTGTCAGAAAAATAAAGAATGCCTACTTCATATTGTTCACCACTTAAATGTCACATGCAACATTATTCAAAATGGCCTAAACTATAGAGAAAAAAAGAACATCATTTTAGTTTTATCGCAGGGCTCTAGATATATTCCTAAAGAAGACCTGATGACAAGCTTAATGTCAATACACAAAAGTATTTATAAACTAATTTTCATTTCATTTAAGAGATCAAAAAATTATTTTATAATTTCTGAACACAAATTGCAATGGATGAATATTTCCATAATTACTACACACATAACTGTGATTTTAATACATATGTAGGGAACATGTAGTAAATTAAACTGTTTCCATGGAATATACTGATCATCCTTCACAATACCTAAAACTTTAAGGTTTCTTTCCCATTTGTTACATTTTCCTTAAAGCAGGATTAAGACATGATCTAGAAGATTTGAGATGTTCTAAATTAATCTTAATATTTTCCCTGTTGTTTGATTTCCCATCCTTTGGAAGTAATGAATATATAATTTTTTAAAAGTTAACCATCCAGGATATTTCTGAGTTATGTTTTTCATTTCCTGATATCAATATATTTGTATGAACTATATATGCATCAAGCACATTTTGAGGTTGAGGTTGTTTTTATTCTTGGTTGAAAGTAGTGGTGGGAAACACCTGCTTTTCTGTTTCCAGTTACTGATTGTTGTCATTAAGCTCAGTAGGAATCAAATGTCACCCCATAGGAATGGAATTCTTTGAGGATTCTTTTCTGAATCATTATTCCACTGACAATGAGAAGACTACTACTTTACTCCTTAACTGTTTTCATTATAGGCCAGTTATTTGGAAAAATAACTCATATAAATATTAAACAGATACTTATTATAAAAATTAAAAGGAAACACTAAGAATAATGCAAGAATACTGTGAACATGTAAAGTGCAGCACAGCACAGCAGAGGCTGTGTATTTTGGGAGTTTCACTTAGTTCCCTACTGTACTCAGTGCTTTACCTGTTTGGTGAAATTATAGTTCTTTGAAGAGTGAGAAGAGTTCATCATGTCCCATTGAATTTAAACTTTAAAAAACCATCAAATTATCACTTGGTATCTTTGTTAAAAACAGAGAATAATTAATATAAATCATTGAACTCATAATCTTAAATCTGTCTTTTTATAGCCTTTGGACAAAATCCAATTTTGTAGTTTATCACTATGCTACTTAAAAGTCACTGACAAAGATACAAAATTAACATTTTGTTCTGTTACCTTCAATTGCAAATCAGTAAAGGACTAAAGTTGATCATGGCTTACCTTCATAATGAATTGTAGAGAATATGGAACTTTAAATGCTCATTTCTCTGACTCATATAATAGGCAGTAACTTCCAGACATGACATTGGCCTCCCGGAATGAGTTAATCTCCTTTACAACACACAACAGGATATTTTTTAGTGATTTCTGCAAGTACCATATAATATTCTAAAAGCTGTTTAACATCTAACATTCAAGAACATAGAAACAGAAGCTATTTTAATTGTAAGCACAATTGATTCTTTCTACTTATGGAGTGGAAAAGTGAGTTTCTGAATAACAGATTATAAAATAAAGCACATTTAAATTACTTTCATTACAATTATACATTGTGTCTCAAATGTTCTTAGTGACTAGTATTATTTCCTAATATATATTATAAAATATCAATTTAATATATTGATTTTCAGAATTCAAAAGTTTATAGTCACTAGTATTAATTACAAATGTTCATATTATTTTATTACACAATTATTTAATTTTATCATTTAATAATGCTATTTAACATTTGGGCTGACCTTCCAAAAATAGCAATTCAATATGGTTTCTATCATCTACTACTTATTTTTAAGCAAGTCATAAAGCAGGTAGATCCATTTGGTAAGAGAAATGTTATCCTGCTTATCACTTGAACCAGATATTATATGTTTAGTTACAATTCAATATAAATTTTAATATTCAGAAAATTCATAAAAAGCTAAAGTGGAGAAAAAACTCACAATCTTGACCTCTTACTTTTGTTTATTGTAAAGTAATATTGAATTAAAAACTATCAGGAAAAGAAACATGAAAATAAATCCACAAGAAACAGGTATCAAAATTCAAGCAGGTTTGAAATCTGTAAGAGACCAGCTAGGTTCACACAGCAGACTGTCTTCCATGTACAAAGTTGCTGTGGTCAAACTCATTCTCTCCCTTCATGTCTTTTTCAAAACCATGCATTTGAAGTCCATCATCTCCTAGCTCTACTAGTAAAAAGACAGGACTCCTTCATACTTATATTTGCAAAATTCAAACAATGCTTTTGTGTAAATATGACTCATATATATTTAAACTAAGCAAAGGCTAAACACTCAGAGAATTCTGGTTTCTTTTTTGTATGTATGTAGCTAAATAAACATACACGATTGCAAATGTACACATTTGCATTCAAAACATGATAAAACATTCTGTTCTACTGTATAATTTAAGTTTTGTTAGTTATTAATTATATACAGTTTTCATGGATACATGTTGTGGGAAATACTAAAAAAAAAAAAAAAAAAAAAAAAAAAAAAAAAAAAAAAAAAGGCCTGCAGGCTTCCAACGCTACTGCCAACAACTGGCAGACTACATGGCTCCAGCTGGGTAATCTCAATGTGGCCCTTTCATTCAGTCTCTGTTCCACTTTGTCTCCATATTTCCTCCCCTGAGTATTTCGTTCCCCCTTCTAAGAAGAACCAAAATACCACACACTTTGGTCTTCCTTTTTTTGAGCTTCATGGAGTTAATATACACTTTTCAGTGAGGGCATACCATGTGTGTCCTTTTGTGATTGGGTTACCTCACTCAGGATATTTCCTAGTTCCATCCACTTGCCTAAGAATTTCATGAGTTGACTTTTTTAATAGCTGAGTAGTACTTGTGTAAATGTATCATATTTTCTGTATCCATTCTTCTTTTGAAGTAAATCTGGTTTTTATTTCCAGTTGGTGGCTATTATAGATAAGGCTACTGTATGAACATAGTAGAACATGTGTCCTTGTTATATGTTGCAGCACCTTTTGGGTATATTCCCAGGACCACTCCTGGGTCCTCAGAAAATACTATGTCCAATTTTCTGAGGAACCACCAGAATATTTTTCAGAGTGGTTATACTAGCGTGCATTCCCATCAGCAATGGAGGAGTTTTCCTCTTTCTTTACATCCTCACCAGTCTCTGCTGTCAACTGAGTTTTTGATCTTAGCCACTCTGACTGGTGCGAGCTGGAAACTCAGGGTTGCTTTGATTTGCATTTCCCTGATGACTAAGGATGTTGAATATTTCTTTAGCTGCTTCTTGGCCATTCAATATTCCTCAGTTGAAATTTCTTTGTTTAGCTCTGTATCCCATTTTAATAGTGTTATTTGATTCTCTGGAGTCTAACTTCTTGAGTTCTTTGTACATATTGGATATTATCTCTCTATCAGATGTAGGATTGATAAAAATCTTTTCCCAATCGGTTAGTTGCTGTTTTGTCCTATTGACAGTGTTGCTTGCCTTTCAGAAGTAAATGAGGTCCCATTTGTTGATCTTGGACCATAAGCCATTGATGTTCTATTCAAGGCTCTTCCCTACTTTCTCTTTTATTAGTCAGTGTATTTGGTTTAAGTAGAAGTCCTTGATCCACTTGGACTTGAGCTTTGTACAAGGAGATAAGAATGAATGTATTTACATTTTTCTACATGCTAACCTCCAGTTGAACCAGCACCACTTGTTGAAAATTCCATCTTTTTTTTTCCACTGTATAGTTTTAGATCCTTTCTCAAATATCAAGTGACCCAATGTGTGGGTTCATTTCTGTGTCTTCAATTCTATTCCATTGATCTTCCTGTCTCTGTACCAATACCATACAGTTTTAATTACTATTGCTCTGTAATATAGCTTGGGGATAGGAATGGTGATTCCTCCCAGAAGTTCTGAGGCCTGTCTTTGTTATGGTTTTACTGCTGAGAACAGATTCCATGACCAAAGCAACTCTAATAGGACAACACTTAATTAGAGCTGCCTTACAGGTCAGAGGTCAGTCCATCATCAGCAGTGCGGGAGCATGGCCATGACCAGGCAATCATTGAGCAGGAGGAGTTGAGAGGTCTAAATCTAATCTGAAGACTGCTAGGAGAAGACTAGCTTTCAGGCAGCTACCATGAGGGTTGTAAAGCCCAGGCCCACTACTCCAACAAGGCCACACCTACTCAAACAAGGCTATACCTCCAAATATCGCCAGTCCCTGGGCCAAGCCTATTCAAACCACCACAAGTTGTAAGGCATAATAAAGAAAGAACAACCAAGAGGTGTAATGCTAATGTCCAAGTGATTGCTCTTTATGAGAATTAAACATTATTTACTCTATAGAAGTAGAATATTTAATAACACCAGGAAAGGAGTTAAAAAAAAAACAGAAGGAAGATGCTTTATGGAAACAAACAAACAAACAAACAAAAAACATAGTAAAGTCATCGGAAATGGCTCATTTCTGACTTGAAGAATTGAATAGTGGAAATAGGAATTCATGGCAGAGAAATTGTATGAGAGTTTGCCTCATTTCTCTTTCACTTGTTTTACTCTTTGATTTTGCCAGTCTGTGAGCTCCAGCTGCAGAGGCTGACCCATTTCAGGCAAGAGGAGTGCGGACATGTAGATGTGAGAGCTACTAACGTCAGAGAAAATAAGCAAGATTTAAGTTGGAAATGAAATCTCCATATTATTTTCTGCAGGGTAAAGGATAGATATTTCACTTGATATTTCTGACCAGACCAAAAAGTTTTTATATGTCTCTGAAGAATTAGGGTGGATTAAGAAAGCATTTTATAGTAAGCACATCACTTAAAAGTAGGATTAAGATATAGTTTCCATCAGGGACAGAATATAATAATGTACACAATATAGTAAAGTAATCCAGATAGTACCCAAAAGGCTAGCATCTCTACAAACTAAATGTGAAATGTTCATTGTTCATTCAGTAGTGTGTGTGTGTATATATCTGTGTGTGTGTGTGTGTGTGTGTATTAGGACAAAAATATCAGATAACTGTGCTTATTTTACTTTGATTATAATATTCAGGTTGCTTGCACAAGAGTTTCCCATTTTTCAAAACAATGAAGATAGAAAGTGAGAGTATTAGAAAATGAATATGATTACTATAATATTATAATGATATTATAATTACATGTAATATAAAAGCATCATATTGAAGGCTATTATACATTATAAAAGTAAGCAAAAATGCATATTGATGAAGCAAAATTTTACAAAAGTAGACAATTAATAGCTCTAAATGTAATGAGTCTAATGTCTCTTGACTTAATGTTCTGCATATCCAGGAACTCCAGTAGGTGAGGCTGAGATGATTATTTGTTGTAGAGTCATCATGAGGAGATTTAAAACTAGAAAAGATTGCCAGCAGATGTTAATCTTGGTGTACTATATGATCTGAGGACATTTTCTATTAGTATATGAATGATAGACTTCTCCATGAAGATTTAAAAACATCACCTTCATTAAAACTTTTTCTTATGATACATGGACTAATAAATAACAAATGATTTCCTAGTATCAGTAAGTAAGAAGCTTTAAAATATGTAATTTTTATTAAGTGAACTATGAACTCTTCAACTTACTGTTTTAATGCTGCTTAAATTTCTGTTAGTGAAGTCTAGAGTGCTAGAATATGAAACATCTGTTAACTTCTGTCTTGAGGAATTAGCAATGACAAACATGGATGTTAAGAAATTAGTTGGACTCATAATCATGCAGATGAGAGGTTTAGTGCATTGCTGTAGAAGTTACCAGGGATTAAATATGCAAAGGCAAACTAATTGCTGCTTTAAATCAAGTTCATATACTGATAGACAATATCCTCAGGTCACATAGAATCCCAAATATGAAGCCTGGTTCAGAAATACAGGTGGAATGTGCTCAAAAGGGAAAGGAAGCCTCATATATATTTCAAAATTCTACACCTGGTACAAACTCCTTTAGAAAGTTGGAAAACGTCATTTCATGAATGAAGATATATTCAAGAAGAAATAAAATTCCAACAAAAATGTTTTAAAAAATGGTTTAAATGAAACTTGTTCAATATTTCCTACAGAACAGAGCAGAAAGATCTGTTTCTCCTGTATACATCTGTCAACCAGTATATACCCACAATATATTCAGAGAAATAATTCTCACAACAAAATCATTTCGGATCCATGTTTGCTTAATTTGGCCAAACTCCAATATTTATATATAAATGTAATATTTTAATGACAATTCATCATATTTGAAACCTTCTCATTAATGAAAGAGAAAGACACACCACTATAAAATATTGAATTTCAAGAGTTTAAGGAACTGACTAAAATTATTTTTGTTCTAATACTCATAAGTAATATTTCCTAAAATATTATAGATCTGCTATATACAGAGAAGGATGGGTAAAAAATGGCAGATTAAATGCTTTAATGCTGAGTCCACTCAGCAAACAAAAGAGTTGACTTCATCTCAGTGACATTAATGAAGAAGGTAAAATAGGGGAGCTGAGGTTCCTTGCCTCAGGTAAACAGGTCCTCAATTCCATTGATACCACCAAAGATGTAAGAGAAGGGAAAAAGTAAAATTGTTTGTCATTTGTCTAAATGAATAAAACAACAAAGTAAATTAAAATAGAAAATACAAATTTTAAAAGTCAGAGTATAAGAGACATAATGCTAATTGCTTTCCTCATGCTCCTGTACATATTGTGTCAATTAACATATGTTCACCAAGTTCAAGCTTGGGAAAATATTTTTAAAAGGGCAAAAACTTTAAATTTTATGAAATGGAAAAAAAATCACATTATTCAAATTTAGATATTTTTAAATACAGTGCCATGAAGTTATAATACATTTGAGTAACACTTTTGCATTTGGAACAAGTCCAGAGCAAGTTCACTTAACCAGACAATTCTCATCAGTGTACAGAGGTGGGTGGTGGAGAGGGGAGTGGGAAGGAGAGGGAAATCTGATCTGGTGTTGGGTGAGGGAAAAGGAGTGAACCCCTGAGGGCCAGCAGAAAGAATGGAAACAGGCAACCTCAGGAAGTTGGGGGGACCCTCCAGAATGCACCAGAGACCTGGGATATAAGGGACTCTCGGCAATCAAAGGGAAAGACCTTAAATGAAATGCCTGACAGTAGAGAGAGGGAACTTATAGAGCTCACCTCCAGCAGGAAGACAGGTAATCAAGTGAGGGATGGGGTTGCCATCCCACAGTCACATCTCTGACCCATAATTGTTCCTGTCTGAAAGAATTACAGGGATGGAAATGGAGGGAAGCATGAAGAAAAGGAGGTCCAATGACAGGCCCAAAGTGGGATCCAGCTCAAGGGGAGGTTCCAAGGCCTGAAGCTATTACTAAGGTTATGGTGTACTCACCAAAAGAGACATATCATGACTGCCCTCCAAAAGACCCAACAAGCAGCTGAAAGAGTCAGATGCAGATATGTACATCTAACCAATGGACAGAAGCTCCTGACCCCCGTTATTGAATTACAAAAAGCTGAAAACAGGTGAATAGAAGGGCAATCCTGTAAGAGGACCAGTAGTCTCAATTAATCTGGGTCCCCATAATCTCGTAAACACTGGACCACCAAACAGACAGCATACACCAGCTGATATGAGGCCCCCAACACACATACAGTAGAGAACTTCTGGATGTGTTCATTCAGAGTTGATGCACCTAACCCTTAAGAGACTGGAGGCCTCAACAAGTTAAAGGTCAGGTGGGGTGGAGGGTGGGGGCATTCACATGGAGATAGGGAGGTTGGGGAGGAGGTATGGGATGTGAAGCAGTCAGAGGGTGGATTGGTGGGGCGGGGAATGGAACATGGAATGAAAAAGATAAATTAATTTAATAAAAAATTGTAAAAAAAAAGAAGAAGAAGAAGAAAGCCTAGATCCAGCTTCACTTTAAATCAGCCTGCAAGAGTTGACAAATAACAGTTTTCTGTCATTGGTAGATAAGAAATGAAACTTTCAGAAGAAAATCTCTGAAACGTTTCTATGATCATGAAAATGGCAGTCCAAATTCAGTATGCTACACTGTTGCTTCCCACCACTCATCTTCCTCATCTTTCCCCGTAGGAAAACCAACAGTGTCAACTAACTGGGACAGCTTGGATCCCAGAGACTAAGCCACTAACTAGGCTGCCCCAAGGAGTGGGTATCCCTAGGGGAGCGGCTTCTCAGATGTAAAAGGTAGGGGAATAAGGGAAGAGGTCTGTGAGGGGGGATTGCTAGGGGGGTCAACATTTGGGTAGGAAACAACATAATTAGTTAATGAATTATTTTGAAAAGAAAAATAAAGGCAACAGATACATTACAAAAAACATGATGATAAAGACAAATGAACAATAGAAGAACTGGCATCATTAGACAATGATCATTGCATTATGTTAGATAGATGTTAGAAGCTTTAAGTGATGTCAGGCTTCAGTGACACAAATAGTAAGGGACAGTGAAAAATGTTTGGATAAAGGAGGTTAAGGTAGGAAAACATTATTTTTGGAAATTACTACTGTGAAAGATGTAAGAGATTATTGTGGAAGACCAATTCATGTATAGAATAACCGTGTATAAGAATGTACTGAGAATAGAATGCACTGAGAATAGAATGTCCTGAGTATAGAATAACTCAGTATTCAAAAGATACAGAATAGATTATAACATGGATAATATATATTATAGCTATTTTGGACTTCTCTTTATCATTTAATATTTTTCAGATTTCTTAAAGAAAAAGGAGACACAGAGAAGATTTGCTAAAATTGTACATTATAAAAGTCCTGAGTTTATTGGCCTTGAAAGTGTTTGTTGGTTGGAATGTTAGTATAAAATTAAAACCAAGGCTAGGGTTCTATATGTCTTTGTCATATTGCATGCACACTGTTAGAGATTGGTTCTAATGCCATTTGTATGAATACAAATTTAATTACACAGGAACCGGCACACTTAACTATAAGACAGTGAAGGTTGCTGCTCCCATTTGGCTTTGATTGGTGAAACAGAGTTGCCAGGGGCAAATGGCTGCTCAGGATGACACAGGCAGGAATTTTAGATTTCCTGGGCAAGGGAAGAAAGAACAGAATCACCATGGTGGGATAGCAAGGAGATCAGACTTAAAAGCTGCAGGAGAGTAAGCATTCAACCATAATGACCAGGATGTGTCAAAGAAGCAACCCTGCCCCAATTGGGTCTGTGATAGCAGAGATGAAATATAGACTTAATAAATATTTACTCATATTGGAGGGGACTGTGTTAGCCAAGTGGAGGCTCAGGAGTGGCGCAGCCATTGAGCTAGTTAAGGCTTATTAAAAATAATGCTGTGTGTGTATGTCTTTCATTCATTGAATCCAAAACATTTGGGTGGATATAGAAGAGGCATGCACACCCTCTGTGAGTTTACAGAGGATTAACAATTTACCGCATCAGCATAGGGTTAATCAGTGACCCATATACTGCCCTGAGGGATCAAAGCAGTAGATTTGTCATTATTTAAACAAATCTAGAGCTCTAGCTACCCCATGCTCACTTGAATTGAAAATGTTAAGTTCTACATATAAATTTGAAAAGTGACATAATTCATGTGTCCTCAAGGTCAATGTCCAAATAGATCAAGCATACTCTATGAAAAGAAGCTGACAGTATACGGAAACGACAAATGTCATTTTCAGCATAGGAAGAGGTTGTGATTGCCATGGTTTTGTCCTCCAGCACTCTGAAGACGGAGCACAGAGATGGCAGGGGTTCAAGGTCAACACCAGACTCATGTGGAGTGGGGTCAGCCTGTTCTATGTGAGACTGGCTCTTAACCATCAAACAGCCAATCAAATTTCTTATATGGACTGACGAGTTAACTAATGGAGCGACATGAAATACAATAGGATGAAAATAAAATCAGAAGAAGAAATATTAATTAAACCATATTCCTTGTCTTTGTCTGAAATATATTGACAGACACACCTATCAAAAATGCATGAGGATACAACCATATTGATTATTGATTTCATTCTGTGTAATATGCAGGTGGGTTTTTATCTTCTAAGCATGACCATCTTTATAAATACATAATATTCTATAAGTACTTGCTATTCATAAAAAAGATGGCATTGATAATCTAATTCTCCTGATTTATTACAGTATATAATATGCTATATTAATAATGTTAATATATTTGCGTTGTCTCTGAACAAACATTTTCACCAGGCACGGCTCCCAGGCATACTCACAACAATATATTAGAAACAAGCTATTACATTAGATAAGAAGAAAGATAATAAAATTGTCGAAATGTATCAAAGACAGAAACTGAAACATTTGTTCTAGATGTTGACCTTTTGATTCTGAGTCATCCTGATATATTGAAAAAAATAAACAAAAATAAGACTTCAGGACACATAAACAAATATAATACCCAAGGGGATTAAACAGAATGTATTGCAAACACAATGAAGGAAATGGAAGGATCAAGGGGCAGTGAGGGAACATGTCGGGGAGTTCACTTAGACAGTTTACTTGTTGTCAATTGGTTGTGTGACTAATTATTCTTCAGAAAATAGCAACCTAATTTGTGTGCTTGGTTTGCAGTAGTAAAATTTCACCAAGGAGGCTATCGCAGTGTTTGGAGACTGCTAAATTCAAGTGTTTTTTGTCTTTATCAAATGCCCCAGCTGAAGCTTAAAAACTAAGTCTTGGAGAAAGTCTTTTGGTTTCTGGGACATCTTGCAAGTTTACTTTACAAGGTAGCCTCTTGTATCCTTTCACCTACCAAATATTCTGCATGTCTTTTCTTATGACAATTAAAACAATAATTTAGGATATCCATCATTGTGTCCACCAAACACTATCACTGCTTCAGATCTGTGGGATTAGCTGACCCGAGGATTAATGTTTTATTTCTCTACAGTTAAAATTGTCATGTTACCTTTTAATGGTGATGTGACAATCTTACCTGCATATTTACATTAAATCTAGCCCATCAATTTCTAGAATTCTTCTTTGAGTGCCATTTTAAATCATCCCCACTGATGGTCATGTTTTATTGAAAAATAGATGACATTTCAGTAGTCGGCTTCTTTCGAAGTGAAGGAGATTTCCTTAGGGATGGCTTACCTTGTAAGCCTTAGTAAAGGCAGCTTTATCTTACAACTTCAAAAGGATATGCCAGGTGACACAGGAAGAGAAAGAAATGAATGAATTATATCTGTTGTTACCAGAATGAAAGCCCTCAGTAAGAAGTTTGTGAATTTTGGAAATTTGGAATTTTGGGTTTGGTTTCTGTATACTGTCAGCTTCTTTTCATAGAGTATGCTTGATCTATTTGGACATTGACCTTGAGGACATATGAATTACATCACTTTTCAAATTTATATGTACAACTTTCATTTTCAATTCAAGTGAGCATGGGGTAGATAGAGCTCTAGATTTGTTTAAATAATGACAAATCTACTGCTTTGATCCCTCAGGGCAGTATATGGGTCACTGATTAACACTATGCTGATGCGGTAAATTGTTAATCCTCTGTAAACTCCCAGAAGGTGTGCGTGTCTCTTCTATATCCACCCAAATGTTTTGGATTCAATGAATGAAAGACAGACACACACAGCATTATTTTTAATATGCCTTAACTAGCTCAATGGCTGCGCCACTCCTGAGCCTCCACTTGGCTAACACAGTCCCCTCCAATATGAGTAAATATTTGTTAAATCTATATTTCATCTCTGCTATCCCAGACCCAATTGGGGCAGGGTTGCTTCCTTGACACATCCTGGTCATTATGGTTGAATTCTTACTCTCCTGCAGCTTTTAAGTCTGATTTCCCTGCTATCCCACCATGGTGATTCTGTTCTTTCTTCCCTTGCCCAGGGAAGAATATATGCCCCCCAGCAGGGGGCCCTGCTGGTTGCTATTAGCACCAAGCCCAATCTCTGATGCCATACCCTCATGTGCCTTTTCCTCAGGAACCATGGATACTGGGCAGGCCTGGACAAGTTCTATTTGTATCCTCAAAACATTATCCCCTGATAGACAAGAAGCACCTAAATTTTGCAAACATATTTTAGCATTATTGCTCCCAAGTTTGATCTCAGTAGTTTATTTTTTTTTATCTTTTTCTTTATTCATTTCCACCAAGGTAAATTACAGGTTATCACCATTGACTTTTGGTTTCTTAAATATTAGATATATGCTTGCTGAGTAAGCATAACATCTTTACAGATGCTAATAATATTTTATTTCAATATCTTGTCTGTGGTACTTCTGCCTTATTCTTAGCACAGTCTACATGGTGCCTGTGACTCTTAGAGCAAAACTGAAAGTACGAGCTAGGTCCTATGCCCTAGTTTGCTTCGCTGGTACTGTGATAAACTAAGCAAATTTTGGGAGAAAGGGTTAATCTTACAACTATCAGGTCACAAGCCATCACTAAGGGAAGTCAGGTAGGGACTCAAGGCTGGATCTGAAGTAAGGAAGTGATGTACATGCCATAAATGAGTACTCACTACTGGCTTGCTTTCCATGGCTTGCTCATCTTGCTTTCTTAAACAATCCAGTAATTCAGGGCCGGCAGTGATCACATTGAGGTGTGCTCTCCTACATTATTAATCACAAAAATGCCCTCTCAGACACTTTCTACGGTGAATACAAAGGAGGCAATTTCTGAATGAAGATTTCTTCTTGCAGGATAAATCTAGGTTGTGTCAAGATGACAAAAGCTACTTCTCCTTACTCCTCAGTCTGACCAAATTGGCCACATCTATTTCCTCATGGCATGCGATTCCATGATAGTCTAATATTACCTTTTCCAAAACATTGCCTCCTATTGCTGGACCACTTTCTTCAACATTACTTCATTTCAGCTATAACATATGACTCTAGAGTCCTTGTGGCCTTCTGCTTCACACTAGACTGCTTATATATCCATCCTTTGTTTTATTTCAAGACTACCATAAGTACAGAGATTTGTAATAGTTTAATTAAGCATTTCTTTCAGTGGGTGGAGTTTCTATAGAGAAATAACCAATGAACAGATAATATTTTGGAGCAATTTATACAATAGAAAATGTCTGGTTGAGCTTATAAGGTTTCTCCCAAGACTGAATTATGTGTGAATAAATTGAACTTATTAAAAAGAAGTAGGTTTTCATGGGATCTTTTGGAAACAGTTCAAATATTTGTCTAAAGGGGATGATTTATAAAAATGAAGATTCATTATTTTTTGAGAATCTTATACAATACATTTGGTCATATTCTGTCTCCTTTCCAAATTCCTAGCAAGAAAAGAGAAACTTAATAAATTAATAAACACCAATTTTATTGTATACATTTATTAATTTGCACATTGTGTGTGTTTTCTTGTGACATGTGATATATTTATTTAATTTCAAGTATTTTTATTTTTGAGATTATAACATAATTAAATCATCAATCTTCTACCTCTCATCCCTTCAAACTTCCCCCATATACATTTCACTGTTCTTTTTCAAATTTATATCCTTTTTTATTAATAATCATTATACACATGCATGGATATACATATGCATATGTATTCTTAAACATAACCTACTCAGTTTGTTTTAATGTTAATCATATGTATGTTTTCATAGTTGGCTATTTGGTATTAGATAAGCAGTTGCTATGTTTTACCCTGGAGAAAACTATTTCTCCTACTTTTAGCTCTAAAGTTCTTGTGGCCTTTCCTCCTTAGACTTTGAAATTCCTGTAATTATTGCCCTCCTTTAGCTCACTTTCAGCCAGCCAGGTTGATAAGTCTTTATAAGTGTAACATTACTAGGAGACACAAATGAATAGCAAATTCAGTGATGCCCTGGGTCTTACAATCTTGCAGCCTCCTCTTATGTCATATGCCTTGAACCTTATATGACAGATTCTTTTGTAGATGTATCCATTGGAAATGGGTTTCATAAACCTGCATTCTGTTTAGATGTGGTTTTACATAATAGCTTCCATCTATTGCACTGAGAAGTGTGAAGAGGGGTGAGGATTATACTTATCGACAACTATAAGGGCATGTGTGTGAGATATTGCTAGTGATTATGCTAGGTTAGCAAATGGGAGTGGCTGTAGGTTGTCCTCTATAATGATTTGAATACTTTGGGCCCCATAGACTCATGTGGCTGAATGCTTAGCTCACAGGGAGTGGAACTACGAGGAGCTTTGTCTTTGTTATAATAGGCATGGCTTTGTCAGAGGAAATGTGTTATCGTGAGGCTGGGCTTTGAGGTCTTATGCTTCACTCACTGTGGAAGAGACGCTCCTGATTGCCTACAGAAGTTAGTCTTTCCTGGTAGCTATCCAATCAAGATGTAGAACTCTCAGTTTATTCTTGAACACTGCCTGCCTGGATGTTTCCATGCCTCCTGCCATAATGATAATGGACTGAAACTTTGAAACTGTAAGCCAGACCCAATTAAATGTTGTCTTTGTAAGAGTTACCTTGATCATGGTGTCTCTTCACAGCAATGGAAACACTAAAACATCCTCCAAACTCCATGACTTTACTAGCCCTGAGTTTTGGGCTAGGCTTCCAGGAAGATGTTTTATTTTCTTTTTGTTAAGTCTTAAGTCAAATTCGAGAGCTCCTGGTTACCATCAAGGTATATGTGCAATTACTGTACCCTAGAGCTATTGTGCTCTTCTGATTTCACGTGTAGATCATAGACATCATAGCTGGGTTGGACTGGTTCTTCTCACTGGAACCCTGTATGGTAATCCTGGTACCATGAGATCTAGTCCACAGGGACAAGGCATTCCGAGTAGTACCGGTTCAGGTGTTTCTGGACTGAAGTTCATGTTTCTATGAGCAAAAGAAATTTACATTTAACCTCTGATATCAGGGGATATGCAACCAAAGGCATCAGCAATAGGCAATATAGAGTTTCTTGAACAACCCTCACCAATGTTACAAAAGAGAGTTTTTTTAATGCCTGTTATTGTTATTTCTTATTATTAGAGGGTCTTTGGCCCTTGGAGGGAGCATTATCAGTTTAGATGATAAAATTTTATATAAACTAAATATTTATATTTATATATAGAATTCTGTATATTATATTTTTCTGATAAAGTTATTATTGTGAATCTTTAACAATTTTCAGCCATTTTATTATTCATTTACCCTCCTCCCTGCTTGTTATTTGCCTTGCACACCCCTTCTAAAGTGCCACCTCCTTCCCCCAAAATATAATTTATTAAGGAAAAATTTTTTAGATCCAGAGTTTTCCCATGAGCTTAAACATTTGTTCATTTCATTTTATATTTAGTTCTCTAAGCACCAGCATTTTAAAACTTGTAATTTTTAAAGGACATTTTCTTTCAGCAACTCACTTCAATCTGTTGGCTTGTATTTAGTTACCAAATGCTGTGATTTGAAAGTACATCTGTGGTAAGAGGAATATGAATATCAAATATTTCAGGTGAGATTTTTAAGGCTTCTATCCAACACTCTAATGGAATTCCATTTAGCAATAGACCATTAATCATTTAAAATATATTCATATTTAAATAAGTTTTAACAAAATAAATGTTTTCTTGGGAAAGTTGTGTCACGTGGAAACTGAGTCCTGTACAATGAAAACAGTCTTCACCTTACTGGTTTGTCTAATTGAGATAAAAATTTGTATTTTGAGCTTCCTCTTTTTGACTATAATAAGCCTCACACCACTGAGTTTTACTAACTGTGTGTTTACCTATATTTCTTACTTGACAATGTTCTTCATGAATCTTTAGAAATATTAGCTTAGATAGCACAGGAAATATTAACACACCTGATAATTACATTTTCATGAGAAACTAAATAATAATTCTTTTTCTTTTCAGTTGGAAGATGTCCAGAAAAGTTTGGACATCTTAAACAATAAATGTAGTGATTTTTGTGACCTGCAGCTAAGATTAATAAATATTCAAATTGAAATTAATCTGCATTCTAAAAAGTTTTTAAGGGAACTATTGACAAATCTTGTTGAAAGAATGACTTCAAAGCTATTCCCTGTTGTATCCTGTGAATAGTAACATAAGCTTTTCCCTATCTGTGCCTTGACTTACCAATTTGAACTTTGCACACCATATTTTATACCTTTGTCTAATAAGAAAAATGCCATTATTACACTAATGTAAAAAAGAGCTTCTAATTGATTCATTTGTCAGCAGAAATATGAAAATATGCCTTTTTAAGCATATGGTAACCATGATGCAACTCTATGTGGCCATTTTCACAATAGTTCTAAGTAAGTAGCAGAACTAGTTGATCTCTGATACAAAACACAATAAAACAATTCCTTGAAAATAAATTTCTTTATAATAATTTCAGTAAGTATTTAATCTAGTTTAGAAGATTTATCATGGTTTTATAAACAATTGCACTTGTTTGAAAAATCTTTGATAATGACTTGAATTTTTCCCTTCCCTAGATTCCTTATTTTGTACTTAATTTGTGTTTCCTATTAATTTTATGAAAAGTATTCTAGTATTCTAGTTTGGAAATGAGATGCTGTAAATCAGAAATATCAACTTTTTTTGCCTATGTTCACAAACCATCATAGAGTACATGTACACGTCCATGTCCTCACTCCATGTTTCCCTTATGTCTACCTCTGCCCCTCATCACTCCCAATGCCCTAAACCATCATAGAGTAGAGTACATGTACACATCCATGTCCTCACTCCATGTTTCCCTTAAAATCCTACCTCTGCCCCTCATCACTCCCAATGCCCTAAACATACACAAAAGAAATAATGAAAGTGTGCTGGTAGGAAGAGATAACATTTACCTATACAAATTTTACCATTATGGTATAAATAAAATTATTTAAAGAGTTTGTAAATGCAGTTTTTTAACAGATATCTTTTACTTCTAACACATCAGAAATTAAATTTGAATTTTCTTTCAGACTGAGATGATGAAAACAAATTGGAATTTAGATTGGAATAGTTGTTATTTAATGTACTGTTCCAGGTAACAAAAGCAAATTTCAAATCAGATTACTATTTCCTTTAAAGGACAGCCAGGGCTATACAGAGAATCCCTGTCTCAAAAAACCA